>NW_013669039.1:64954-85732 GCF_000517525.1 Limulus polyphemus
TACACTGCTAAATTGGGGACGGCTAGCGCAGATAGCCCTCGTGTAGCTTTGCGCGAAATTCAAAACAAACAAACTTCTATATAAATATAATAGTACTGTCTGTTGTCTGTCCATGTAACTACTTCGCAGTGAGTGGATGAATCTTCATCAAAATTGATATGGAGATTAATTAGGTTCATGCGTGGGTACATACAAGTTTTCAGTTTTGCATTTTGTGGTTTTTATGGGCATTTTTTTACCACTACTTTGCCCCCTGTTGACGGATCTTCACCAAATTTGACATGAAGGTTTATTGGGTGCATGTGGAAGACACGTGAAAGTTTGCAGGTTCACATCTTGTGTTTTACAGTTTTTACGAGCGTTTTTACGTTTTTTACAATTACATATAAGGGAAGTATCTTTCCATGTCGTAAGATAACCTTTCATTAATCATGAATTTACATAACTTTCGTCCAGGTTACGGGTACTCCAGCTAGTATATAAATTAGGTATTTAATTTTGTGGATACTACATACTCTGTAAAATTTCTGCTTCTAGTATCGAAACTCAAATTAAGCCTTCAGACTTACCGTTGAGCCATCGAGGGCTGTTATAAAGAAATCCCCTATAATAAATATATCTTAAAAACTACTTTGTTCCAGCCCCCCAGTAGCTCAGCGGTATGTCTGCGGACATACAACGTTAGAATCCGGGTTTCGATACCCGTGGTGGGCAGATCACAGATAGCCCATTGTATAGCTTTGTGCTTAACTTCAAAAAGCAAGATCCCAGAGAAGGTTGTAGCTAGAAAACAATGTCCATGAAAGATTAACGGCAAGATCCCAGAGAAGGTTGTAGCTAGAAAACAATGTCCATGAAAGATTAACGGTAAGATCCCAGAGAAGGCTGTAGCTAGAAAACAATGCCCATGAAAAATTAACGGTAAGATCCCAGAGAAGGCTGTAGATAGAAAACAATGTCCATGAAAGGTTAACGTCAAGATCCAGAGAAGGCAATAGCTAGAAAACAATGTCCATGAAAGATTAACGGCAAGATCCCAGAGAAGGTTGTAGATAGAAAACAATGTCCATGAAAGATTAACGGTAAGATCCAGAGAAGGCAATAGCTAGAAAACAATGTCCATGAATAATTAACGGTAAGATCCCAGAGAAGGCTGTAGATAGAAAACAATGTCCATGAAAGATTAATGGTAAGATCCCAGAGAAGGCTATAGCTTGAAAACAATGTCCATGAAAGATTAATGGTAAGATCCCAGAGAAGGCTATAGCTTGAAAACAATGTCCATGAAAGATTAATGGTAAGATCCAGAGAAGGCTGTAGCTAGAAAACAATGTCCATGAAAGATTAACGGTAAGATCCCAGAGAAGGCTATAGCTTGAAAACAATGTCCATGAAAGATTAACGGCAAGATCCCAGAGAAGGCTATAGCTTGAAAACAATGTCCATGAAAGATTAATGGTAAGATCCAGAGAAGGCTGTAGCTAGAAAACAATGTCCATGAAAGATTAATGGTAAGATCCAGAGAAGGCTGTAACTAGAAAACAGTGGCTATCAGATTGAGTCACTAACACCGTCATCAGTAGATGGCTATTGCAGTGGAAGAAAAACTTAGATCAGTGTTGATGAATTCCCTATAGATAAATTGGAAGGCCTTGAAGCTGGTTAGCACACTTTAGCAGTGTGGCTATTGCAGTGGAAAATAAACCGGGATCAGTTGATGAATTCGCTATTGATAGATTTGAAGGCCCTGGTCAGCACATTCTGGAAGTGTGACTACTGCAGTGGAAGAAAGACCTGGTTCAGTGTTGATGAATTCCATATTTATAAATTGGAAGGCCTTGAAGCTGGTCAGCACATTCTGGAAGTGTGACTATTGCAGTGGAAGAAAGACCTGGTTCAGTGTTGATGAATTCGCTATTGATAAATTGGAAGGCCTTGAAGCTGGTCAGCACATTTTGGCAGTAGCTTTAAATTTAAAAAACGCCTACAGTAAAGTCCAACTGTCCATTTTGCTCAGAATAAGAATCACTGCAACATGTGTAAGATGGTCGTAGCTGCAATAACTACAAGAAGATGCATAATAAAGCGTGGAAGCTGGCAATTAAACTGTATACCCACGACCAAAGGTTTGTCTCGAGGATCACCACCCTTTCCAGTCTTCTTCAAAATATACACCACGAATATAGCTCACCCTGACAGTCCAACCAGATTGCATGTGTTGACCTTTGCTGACAAAATTCTGTTGTACAACAGGAGCTCTAGTAAAGCCGAAATCAAAAGCAAGATGCAAACATCTTTAAGAAGGGTGAGCAAATTCCGCATGACATAGAAATGGTTATCAAGCTTGCCAAAGCCACAATTATATTATGTATCTTTAACAATAGACATGCTGATGAGGGCAAACCATCATTATCCTTTGCGGGCATTGCTATCCTTCTGAAGGACCTGGGGGTAATCCTTGACAGACAACTCAACTTGATTAGTCAAATTAACACCATGATAACCAGAACTACCAAAGACGCCAATGCATTGAAAGTTCCAGCAGCAAACAGAGTTGAAGAGCGTCACATGATTATAATCTCTGCAAAGTCTTAGCTGTTTCATCCTGGATTATACAAAGCCAATGATCAATACGGTTGCTACACAATTATATAAGACAATATATATACAAAACACCTGTTTAAAACTGGTCACAGGATGTACTTTATCTACTTCAAACACAGCTTTTTTTTAGGGATTTTTTTCAACTGCACAATTATATTTGAACTTCATCATTTTTTAATACATGACGCCTTATTGCACCTCATATATATACAGGCCTAGTAACGAATGATCCAAAAAATAAGAATATTCTCGTAAATACATTTATTTATCAACTCTAGAATGGAATTTTATAATATTTAATATTTATCCACTTGAACTTACTTATATAGGTGGATTTTCAACTGCAGAAATATATTTACAGGTGCACAATGTGTGGTCAACTGCACACTAGGAAAAACCCCTGACTCCAATCACAGCTCTATCACGCATTACAAGCCTCAGCAGCACTGGGGGAACACCAACTGCTTATTAGCAAAATTCTTCACCATGGCCTTGTAGTATATATATATGTATATCACGCATCACATCACTGTCCTTGATTTCAAGTTCCAGAACGAACCCACAGGCACTAACCAAGTAGAGGGTTGCCTAAAAGATGCCTCAGGAGACAGTCAGAGATGGACAGGTGCTACAGAGCCACCTATGAGATAATTCGTCACCACCAGGCATGTCCACTGATATGTCTTCGTGTTGAATACCCGTTCTGTTCCCCCATTTATTTGAGGAATGTGATGGTTGAATGGAAGGTATGACTAGGAGTGCTATCTTGGTGAACTAATACCACGTTGGCCTCATTTACAAAACAAAGCCGGTAATTCTGTATGGAACAAAGGATCAAGAACATTGGTCTAATGGTAAGCCCATTCTGGAGGCACCGGTTAATCAGCTATCCAAATGTAATTTTTTTTCCTGATAAATAGGACATTTACTTCTCACACTAACGAGTTAAAGTTCTTAATTCAAACAGCCATCGGCAACAATACACAACATTACAAAAACATTTTTTTTTCATCTGGAAAAAGTGAATGATTCACGTACACAAATTATTTGTACAACGTATTCAGGAAAAAAAAAAGACAGTACGTGGTGAGGCACGTGTGTACCTTGGTAACTGTAATAAGTCACGTGCCATTTTCTACCGGCTAATCGGTGGATTTTTTTTTTGTCAAATTGGTACACACCATTTTGCAAAACATTTTTTATCCCAGGAGCAAGTTAGGCATCAGGAGAATAGATACAACGGTCAAAGTGGCCTCTCTAATAAATGCTTTTCTTGCTGTCATATTAATGTAAATTTATTGTTAACCGTAAAGCTATCTGTAATGTGATCACCGCGGGCACAGAGCCTCGATTTGTAGTGTTACAAGCCCTCAAGCTTACCACCAAGGGGGGGCCGAGTTTTAGATAATGTTATACTTTATGTTATTATTGCCAAGTGGTAGTCAATGCATTGCTGTTTCTAATTTTAGAGTTAACCTTTATCTTAAGAGGGAAACTATTTGTTTACTTGGTTTCCATGTGAACATACGATCAATTTTAGAATGACTACCTATGATGTTTTTATTACAAGCACGCTTCCGGTATTGGACTTATAGTAAAAATACTGAAACTCTTGGTTAAGTATAGAATAAGTAGGAGAATGCGGTATTACCCTTTCATTTGATTGGCTGATGGGACTCACATTAATAACATAGCGAAGCCCGCAATGCCAATCCACAAAAAGTTGATATAATTAAATAGATTTTGAATCTATTTTTCAGTAAGACTAACTGAATTTCTTCCCAGCGAGAATCGTAAACCTCAAGACACTCACTCTAGAGTCGATCTCAGAATCGAAAGGACTTGTTCGAACGTTTACAGAGCTAACTTAGCTATTATTAACTTAATTTGTAGCGAAACGTAACACAATTAACGAAACGATATAAATGGACGCAAATGTTCGACGTGTAATAAAAAAGTTAAGACACAACGTTTCTAGCGAACGCCCTTGTCCATGATGAACCCTAACACCATCCAAAAAGGTGACAGCAGTTTACAGCTTTAGCTATAAACAATGAAATACAACAGAAGTTCAGAAATATTACATTGTATTTTAGTAAATAACTTAGCCAATTGAAAATTACAGATATACGTGTTTTTTTTTAACCAATTAGCTTAGCAGTAGCAGATTCCTATATATTTTTACACTTGTCTAACTTAACCAATAAAAGTCGGTTTATAAGAACTTTTAGAAATGTAACCGTTAGATTCGAACAGAGAGAATAATGTTTGTCAAAACGTTACGTAAGTTTTTAATGATAATACTTTATCACCATTACAACAAGTGGCGTTAGTATACTTAAAAAGACTCAGTTCTTGCCATCTGATATACTAAAACTCTCTTATTGCGTGTGATATTAAATTTGCTTGCTTTATTTGTTATTAAGCACAAAGCTACACAAAGGCCTATGTGTGCTCTGCCCACCACAGGTATCGAAACCCGGTTTCTAGCGTTGTAAGTCCGCAGACGTGCCACTGGGGGGGGGGGGGGCAAATTTGCTTGCAAATGTATTTATTGTAAAATAAAATAGTATATTACACAATTCTTATGTTTATGGCAAAGACAATAGTAATGTCATTAAAGTTGAGATTAAAAAAACAAAAAAAAGAAGAGACAAACACAAGAAACTCTGGTTAAAACACTATGGAGACTTATGGGTTTTAATATTTTTTTATTTGAGTTAAGGTTTCATTTCCCAACACTGTACATGTGCTGTTTGGATTAAAGCGTTTTCAACTATCGAAATGAAGCAATATTACCTATAAGACAATATTACACATTAATTAATTTTCCTGGTTATTCAAGGCAGGAAATGCACGGAAGAAAAAACACAAAAAAAAGTTTAAAAAAAACAACAAATCTGAAACAACTACTCACAAAACATAACAGCATTTAGTAATGGCTAATAATTTACACTGGTTAACATTTTAAGCCTTTTTATTTATCAGATCTCTGTGTATAACAACACTATTGGGAGAATCGATCAGTCTTTCAATATGTCTGTCTTAAGGATTCGATATCTATAAAAATGACAACCAGATTAAAAAAAAAACAGAAACCCACATACTGTAACAAAAGTCAGTAATTAGCTATGTCAGTGGCTTTTAAATCCAATTCCGCATTAATTAAGGGGCTTACTATTAACATACATTTAAATGTCACTTCAGACTTCTGAGAATGAGTTATACATTAAAGTTATTTTTTAAAATGTACCTTTGATTATTATTCTACCTTAACTATGGAAACCTCAAACTGTCTAGTAACCTTGAAACCATAGAAACCTCAAACTGTCGTAGTAACCTTGAAACCATAGAAACCTCAAACTGTCTAGTAACCTTGAAACCATAGAAACCTCAAACTGTCTTAGTAACCTTGAAACCATAGAAACCTCAAACTGTCTAAGTAACCTTGAAACCATAGAAACCTCAAACTGTCTTAGTAACCTTGAAACCATAGAAACCTCAAACTGTCTTAGTAACCTTGAAACCATAGAAACCTCAAACTGTCTAGTAACCTCGAAACCATGGCAGCTTCTTAAGATACTGCTCAACTAGCTTTATCACAAACATTGGAGTTTGAATAGGTCCCTTACATGTTGAACATCCTTCCCTCTAAAGTATGGGTGACATTTTGTGTCATACTTAAAATATTCACGTAAAGATGACCATCAATAGTAGTTATAATACTATTAGGTTTAAAACTTCATACTCAGTGACAAAGTAAATTATGTACTGTCTATATACGTATTCAGAGTTATTTACAATTTTAGATGATTTCAAAAGCCTTCAAAACCCAAGATGCAACAATATATTAACTGCTATATATTCGTGGCAGCACATCCAAGTTTCGAGTGTAACATTCTCATATGTAATGTATTCGGGATGCTTAAGTTTTAATTAATAATCTAATTACACAGAGTTATGTCCTACAGTTACCCCCCACTCACAAAATCCTAGCTTTTGTTGCTTTTTGAAATCAACTGGAAAAAGAAAAGGCATCATAAAGTTTATTTTTTCTTTAGCACATTTTGTTTCTCTGAAAACTCAGTAACTAAAACCAAGAAACATATATCTTTAGAATCATGCACATATTATGGCTCACCAACATATATATATTACCATACTGTTTATTACCACCTGTTGGATGGATAAAGTATGAAAACGCCCCGACCCACCCCCAGTTATTTATCAGTAACTTTATATATATATATATATAAATATATATGTATGTATTGTGACTGAGTCTACAAGGAACCCAAAATTCAAATCAAAGTAGTCCCACCATTCAAAAATATCAATAGGTACAGAAGTTTAATGACCTATGTTTATATTCTGTATCTCACTGGCTGCGAGGTGACATGGCTAAAGTATCCGAGAGACTGGTTATACGGTATGATATTGAGAGGGTTATCAGTTTTATTTATCTCAGATCATAAGATATACATCATAAAAAAAGGTCAATACCTTAAACCATAGGTGAAATATCAAAGTTACTTTGGCAAGAAGAGACAACCCACGAGAAAAGTGACACTTGTTAATATGGATGCACTGCATTCTAAAATATGTAGATAAGTACAAGTATAGGATGGTGAAAATCAGTAAATGTAATATTCAACATCATATCATTACATGTAGTAGCAACAGTTACAAGATACATTTTTTAATATTTGGCAGCGAGAAACATTTTTTGTACTAAAGTCTTGAAAATTCTTAATAAAGAAAAATGCTAGATTATTTGACACCTTTGGCCATCAACTAAGTTATGATGTATTAATGTTCGGTATTTAATTACATTTCATATTTATAACTTATCTACAAGTAGTACGTGAGTGTGGCTACTAATGTTCAATCTTCTAATTTTGTAGTTATATTCTGGTTTCTATTTACTTTTTAAACAATTATACTTGTCATCAGATATTAGTATTAGGCCTATTATAGTTTTAACACTGCATTCTTTATCTGGTCCCTTAGGGACTTTCAAGAATTACAAAAGTCTATAATAATAGGATTTCAAACATACTACGTTCACCACATCCATTGCCGACAACAAGTTTCCCTCAATCCAAATAGGATTTCAAACACACTACGTTCACCATATCCATTGCCGACAACGAGTTTCCCTCAATCCAAATAGGATTTCAAACACACTACGTTCACCAGATCCATTGCCGACAACGAGTTTCCCTCAATCCAAAGTTCATCCACAATATTCAAACACTATTTATATAAACGATTTGGAATATCATTATCATACAATCTTCTAAATTTTGAAAATCCATACGGGACTAAATAAAGAAATCAGTGTCGAAAAACTATAATATCTGATGACAAGTATAATGAAATGTTTAAAAAAAAAGCCATTCAACCATAAAAATTGTTGTTGTTGTAAAAAGACAGTTTATATAAATAGTGTTCTGACCACTACTGTGTTTTTGTTGTGTCCCAGCTGGCCCGACGAGCTCTGGATTTAGCAAGACACATCATCGACGTTGGATATGACTAACAGTGTGGTTGGAATACTATCATCGTACATCTTTCTAATTCTTGAAAATTCCAAAAGTTCTAGGTAAAAAAATGCAGTGTTAAATATATATTAGGCCTAATACTCTGATAACAAGTATTATCAAATATAACCATGCTTTGCCAGCTTGAAAAAGACATTCACACCATACCTACTTTTTTGTCTTTGAAGGTATTAAGTTGTTTCCTAGGACCATTATCTTGTACTGATTCTAACACATTGAATATCAAGCTGCTTCAAAACAGAATTCTTAGTTGTGCTAATTATATAATTAAATTTTCATCCCAATGTGACGAATGTTTGAAAAGTAACTTGTTTTATAACAATGTGAGATGCAGCTTCACGTATAATAGCATAACCATGTCATAATAAGAACTTAAGTTTTCTTATTCAGTTATGGTCCATTTTATAGATAGGTACATGATGTCAATACCACTTACTGATATGCTTATGTGGTTTGTTTTGAATTTCATGCAAAGCTACACAAGGGCCATCTACGCTAGCTGTCCCTAATTTGGCATTGATAGACTAGAGGGAGGGCAGCTAGTCAACACCACACACACTGCCAACTCTTGGGCTACTCTTTTACTAACGAATAGTAGGATTGACAGTAACTTTATAACAACCCTACGACTGAAAGGATGAGCATGTTTGGTGATGAGGATTTGAACCAGGGCTTAAGTGAGTGAGAGCTAAGACTTATATAAGTGCGTGTATACACATTTTTTCTTCTTTATTCACATGTATATTTATATTTTGAGCATATGACATTTTAATAATTCTAATGGATAGTTTCTATCACTAGTTTAATTATCATCATAAAGACAAAGGAAATATCTCCTTAAAAACCAAAAATAAGAAGTATTTATTAAACTTTCATTTTGGAAGTAAATATCACAGGTATTTTTTCTCAATAGTATCCTGTATAAGTTGAACCTTTCTTCATTAAAAAGAATAAAATTTTATTAAACGAAGAAAAAAAAAATTTCATTGATAAACTTATTTTGGCATTAAATTAAACCTTATTTACTAACTTATAAACGTCGGGCAACAAATAAATAATGAATCTATAAAATAAAAAATGGCATTAAATCAAATCCTTATTATCTACAAGAAACACGATGACATTGTTATAGCAAGATTTTAGTTGTCTACATAATACCACTAACATAATATTTTCTCGCATTACCAAATTGTACGAAGCTTTTAACAAGCGTTTGCAATAAATGCGATTGTTTAGAACAACACTTAATAAGCTCTACATAAAGAGAGGTCACAGTAATAAGTCGGCAACTGCTTAGGCAGTGGCTTCTAAAAAAGTATTTAAGAATAATTAATGAAAGAAGAAATATGTACCTTTAACAAAGGTTCAATGTCTCCATCTCGTTAAGATGTCAAACTGGATACATTTAAGTACCCATTATTATCAACTCAGTTACTGTAATTAACTAATGCCACAAAATAAAATTTAACAAAAGTCCATCACCTAAAATGTAGCTAAAGAAACTATTTTTAAACTTTATAAAACTAAATATGCAGATTAATCATGGAAAAAAAACTCATATATTGTAAACAAAATATTAATTTTGTTAGTACGTACGCACTCAGTTATGTTAAAAGATAATTTGAAGTCTTGTTAGAAACTCTTTACATACCTGTAAACCTCTTTGTTATAATACTAAGATATGGTAAAAAAAAAAGACTTGCATGTTAAATACATAAATAAATAAAACGTAATTTTCTCCAAATAGGGAAGGAGCAAATGTGGCTTTCACAATTCATCTGTTTGAGTCGATGATGGAGTGCAACTGCTATTGAGCTTAACTGTTCTCTTCGTAAATTGCACTTGTTATACTTCCAACCGCTAAAGTGGTAGTAGAATGATACTGATCACTGAAGGAAGAAAAGCTGGAGAATGGAGTAGTACGTCGAGACTCGCCATAGATACTGTTAGGGTGGTTATCAAAAAGTAACGAGGAGGTGCTGGTTGTCTCTCCATGGATCATAACTGGTGGACCTTCTCTACGCTGAAGCAAAGAGTTGAGACTTGCGAGATTAATATCCCAATCTTTGAACCCGTTCAACAGAAAAATGGCACAGATGATGATAAGAAACCCCGAGATAGTACCCAGTACGTCTCGAGTACTCATATTTCCCCATTCTCTAAACAGTATAGCAGATGCAACAATCACGAAGGAAGTGAAAAAGACGTAATAGATGGGAGTAACAACAGATGTGTTAAAGAGATCCAGAGCTTTGTTAAGGTAGTTCATCTGGACAGTCACGCAAATTACAACAGAGAAGATGCAAAACCAGGTTATCCATTGTGTGAATTTGTTTGTACCCGCAACAGTCTCACGCAGAGCCAATCCCACACCCTTGCAGCCCATAACTGATAAAGAGCCAATCACGGAACAGATGATAATATGGACAATTACATTGGAATTACCATACCTCGGAACACAATAAAAGATCATCACCAAGCTCACTACAACCACAAATATAACATAGTTAACAAATCCTGAAAGAAATAATAAAAAAAAGTTACTTCACTTCAATATTTAAAGACGTCATCTAAAGCATCGTATAAATAATAATTACAGCATGATAAGTATAATCATTGCAATAAAAAAAAAAAAAGAATTAAACAGTCTACAATCCGTTAAACAACTTTTGTCAGAAATAGGTCATTTGTCTAAAATATTGACGACTTTAATATTTTTTCTTTCATGGTGATTTCCTTTAGTTTTCAGGAAAAATACATTAACTGTAAATAATAATGTAATCAGAGGTTCTATTTTGTTACAGTTGTTTTATTTATTTGATTAAATATTTGGTTAAAGCTGTATCATTAACTTATTTGGGACTGTTACGTTTTAAACAAAAGTTAACGGTAATATTTTAATTTGGAAGCGATACTAACCCTGAAAGACTAGTCAATAGGAATGGTTTCTTAGAACATATTAAAATGTAAATACACAAAAGTATCAGCTATTCTTTTTGTGAGACTAATATAAAGAATTAAATGTTTTTGTCAGAAATGGATTAAACAATAACAAGAAGAAATAATTAAAGAAATAAGGGGAAAGAAAAAAATTTAATTATATTGAAATAAACACATTCTACAAGAGCCAAAAACCATTTCATTCTTACATTCTGGTGACTGTGGAATAGTAATCTTTAGCAATAAAACAGATTAAGATAAGGATCAAAGCTTAAAAACAGAGAAAATGGTTTGCGTCAATGCCAAAAAAATCAAGAGTGGAGTACACAAAAGACAGCCACTATACCTGTATCTATATATATAGACTAGAAGGTATTAACAGCTTAAAATATTCAACAAATGGTTTCCCTCACCATTGTAATAATTGACCAGCTGCCTGTGAATAATGGTCTTAATGACATCATACAGTAACTTGAAGTACTCCTCAGTAACCATTGGATTAAGAAAAAATGACTAGGCATATGAAATCACCCAATAGGTGTATCACATTACACAATCGTTTATTATCAGTTACTACGGTGGTAGGTACTGCAAAGAACTAATAATAAAAATAATTTCAGAAACAAATATTTTTTTTTACTTTCAGTGCTACTAAACAGACTGTGCATTTTTTTAACATGGTAAAGGAAAATAAGAGAACTTTAAAACACATAATTACCAGACTGTAAAGACTTTTCTCCAAGTTCCTCTACACTGGCAACGTTACCTTCTTTTGGAGCATGTAATACCATAACGGTGGATCCAAGAACACAGAGCAAACATCCAGTTTTACCAAGCAGGTTAAGTCTCTCTCCCAGAAACCTTGATGCAAGAAGTGCACTGTGGTGTGCAGAGTAATATCAGGTGAAAAACATTTTTATTACAGAAAAATAATAATAAAAGTCTACAAATAATTGTTGAAAGCAGTTTTACAGCACCTACACAATACTTACAAAAAACAACAACAAAAGAACATCACAATCTAAAACCTATTATGGTAATTAGATTACCCAGCAATGAGCAAGCAAAATGGTTCAAAAATCAGATTACAAGTTCTTCTTGAAATTCATAAAAAAACAAATATCTTAGAAAGTCAATACTGGATTAGTAATTACAATCAGATAACTCCACCTATCAACAATCTATTTTTAAAGTTAATTCTTGACAGGTTCTCAGAAATTTCTTAGTATTACAGTGTATACGAACTCCTTACAATGCTAACTATACAAACAATTAGGTTTGGTTTGCAAAGAACACCAAAAAAGTCTCAGATGTACTGAGTTAATAAGAATAAAAAAGGGCAAAAATGTTCCTAGTAAATGCCAGTATATACTATTATGCTAAGTTCTTATATATTTTGAATTACCTGAATTAACTATTAAACAAGTAATTACCCGAACAAAACTGATTTTATAAATATCAGTGAAACATAATTTTAAACTCCTATATATATATTTTTTTTTCTGTTAGCCAATCAAATCTAATATATTGACAATAAGTTTTAACAAATTAAAAGGTACAACAGATTTTTCTTTAGAAAAGTTATCAAAACCAATGCTTTTCCTACAGATAAGTATGCAATTCTTATCTACAAGGAAAAAAACAAACAAACATCATGCATGAACAATTATTAATTATACCATGTAACTTGAGCATTTGGTCTCTTGGTGAAGCCATTGCACCTCAATAACATTTAAACTTAAAAAACAAATTAGCTGCTCGCTCATTTTGTTTATTGTTTTCAACGTACAATATCGTAGACCATCTAGTGGTTTATAACCGTAAAGTTACAGGATCAAAATGTGTTTACCATTTCCATTAATTAACGGTGTGTTTGAAGCTTTCAAGAGATAGTTTGCAATAATAAATTTACAAAAGAAAATCCACAAACTTCAGCATGCACTTAGTATTAGCATCTACGTTACCTGACTAAAACACTCAGTGCTCCAAGAGGTGTAACAAGAGTGGCAGGAGCAAATGCATACGCAGCAAAATTGGCACCTTCTCCAACAGCCACTATAAATATGAAAAATATTCTAAGAACAGATATTTGTACAGCATCCTGCGATCAGTACACGTAAACCAGGCAGTCGTTAAGCTTATACATTACATGGTATTATACGTAGCAACTTCTCTTGCAATATCTTCAACATAAACAACCACTGATTCGGTGTCACGTGCAAACCAGGAAGCTAATTACATACTCTCCTGAAGTACCTTTAAAGTAATCACGATACTGTAGCTCGACAAACAACTGGAACAGAGTACTATATTCTCTGACCACTTTCCTCGATTTCCACCTGCTGCCACAGAAATGGTAGCAAACTGGATCTAATTGGGATCTGCTGGACCTCGAGCAGTTATTTGTCCTTATTATTTCCTGACTTTGAACAACAACAGCATACTTGCCAACTTTTCAAAATTCTCACGTGGGAGATTTTCCGTGACTCGTGGCAAATCAAGCAATGGTTTAGAATGATAAATATGTCTTATTTGTATAATTGGTTTTCGTTGGCCAAGAAGAAAGTGAAGCCCGATTTCCAGAATGAATCACGTGTTTACTCAACTGATTTCGCTATGGAGAGCAAATGGTTGGCTGACATTTACCAGGACATTTCTGTTGTGTGAAAAAGTTAATTATAGTTACACAAATCGGTAGATTTCCAGAAGGAATTGGTTGTACGTGCCTAAAATTGGTGGAAATGACCAATTTTTAAAACCCGATTGGCAGATTGGGTCAAAGGTCCAAATTAGGAAACTCCCACCCAAATCGTGAGAGTTGGCATGTATGCAACAGTTCAAAATTAAGAAATTTTTCTCCTCAGCTGACCTTGGTATTTCGAAAGCCCTAGTTTCGTGTAACTTATTTAACAGAATATTTGTTTGTGAAAAAAAACGAAATAACTAAATTTTCTAATGACATAATACTCTCAATAATTGATCACTCCACCTAACTTTGGGCATGACAGCTTTACGATGGCACATTTTGTAATGGAAACTACACTGTAGGGCTATTATCAGGATGCATAGTCATCAGACAGGACATCACCAGAGAAATGAGATATGGACTGCAACAAAATTGTAAGACTTTAAAATAACAGCACTATACATTTCAAACATTTAAGGTAAGAGACTTTCTTGATATTAAATTTTATATTATTAAAAAATTTATATTTATAGTGCATATTAGATGGATTTCCACATTCGGATAATACAGTTATTAAAATAATGACCTTTACACTCCAGTTAATTATAAGAGAACTTTCATTTTAACCCCGACGCTTCACCTTAGCAGGTTCTTCAGGGCTAGTACATAAAACTGTTACTTTATAGATTGTCTTTACATAAGGCTTCAATACTAGCAAAAAGGCATTGCCTTGATAGCTGTAGTGACATATCCACCGCTATGTCAAGATTCTTTTATGTAATATCCCTGAAGCTGCTGCTAAGGTGAAACATCGGTTAAGATAAAAGTTCTCTTACAATTAATCGGAGCGTAAAGGTCGTTTTTTCTAACTTTATATCATGCAAGAGTATTAAAACATTCAAAAATCTAATAAATATAATGAATAATGTTAAAAGTATGAAAATACAGAAATGTTACATTGTATTGACTACGCATTTATGTTACAGACAAAAGAAGACACACCAAATGACTAATAAAACCTATGGACAACAAGGGACCATTTAGTCCTTGAAGGTTGTCCTTGCACACCCATCCTTGGGCAAAGTAAAAATGTAAATCCCCCCTTTACTTCTTAGGAAATCACTGATTTCCCTCTTAACCTCCCATAAAGTGCAGGCCTCCACTATCACCTACTGCAACCCATTCTGTAAGTCAATCAACGTGTTCGAAAAATAAAACTGTTTAACTGGAGCCTAGCCTTTCACAAGTCTTCAACATGTGTCCTATTATCTTCATAACACAGCGTCAAGAAATCAGAGACCTTTATTCTATCAATCCCCTCGATAATATTGTAAACTTCAGTTAGACTGATCGCCTTTTATTCTTCTTTTCTCAAGAGAAAATAAGACTAAAAGATCTTAACCTATCACTGTAAGATAACCCTTTCACTCCTTGCATCATCTTATTAGCTCTCCTTTAAATCCTTTCTTAGATAAGGAAACCAAAACTACACACACACTATTTCAAGTGAGGCCTAACTAATAATTTATATAATTACCTCTCTTAATTTATTGTCAATATGTACAGAAATACACCTAAAATTCTTTTGGGTTTACTACTACAAGAAAGAACTGTTTCAATGGCTTGAGTTACTTATCCATCACAGTGCCAAGATCCTTTACTTTAGCCATGCTACCGAGTTGGTTCTCATCTATATCAAACATATGACTGAAATTTTAATAGGCCAAATCCATTTACCTTGCACTTTTCAACAGTGCTATATATATATATATCAATATTTTAGATATGGGGGGTGGGGGATCTTGCCAGGATTTCTTCTGTTACTTCATTTTGTAACTTGAAAAACAAGTAACAACATTTATCACAATGACTAAAGAAGAATGTATGAAGTATTAGGTGTACTTCCGCAGGGTCCCTGAAAGTGTTCTGTTTCAAGAGTAAATAAAACCAAAATTTAGAGTAACAAGTATTCTTATTTTGTGCTTTTGAAGTTCATATGTCATGCTGTGTTGAAGTGTATAGAGTATATAATTCTTCTCATGATTCATGGCATGTGCACATTTTACTAATGTCATGACAGTACAAATCACAATGTTAACTGTTACTTATTTGGCATCATTTTAGTGTCCTCGTGCAAAGATATACGTGGGTTATCTACACTAGCCATCCCTAATTTGGTAGTGAAAGACTAGAGGGAAGGCAGCTAGTCATCACCACCCACAACCAATTCTTGGGCTACTCTTTTACCATCAAATAGTGCAATTGACCGTAACATTATAACGCCCCCACAGCTGAAAGGGCGAGCATGTTTGGTATGACGGGGATTCGAACTCACGACCCCTCAGATTGATAGTCAAGAGCCCTAACCACCTGGTCATGCAGGGCCCAGCTCATATGTACGTAGTGGAGCTGAGGAATAATACATTGCTTTAAAAAACATTAAAACTTGAAGTGTTATTGCATGTCATACATCACAGGTTACAACATTTCAACTACTTTTTATTAGCAGAAAGTCCAACTGTTGTGTTCTTTTAATAGCTTTTCACTAAGTAAGAAGTACAAATGTGGTCTTGCCATTCTTACAACTTAAGAACGATACTACACATTTATATCCAAATAAACCATGATGGCTAGATATTGAAGCTGTTTGGGTTGCAAGTATTTCCCACGCACATATGCCGGATGACGTTTATATAGTAAACTTTGTTCATATGCAGCGCAGTCTGTTGGCATGCAACCATTGAATAACATATATTATTAATAATTTACACGTTTTCTAGTAACACCCCCCCACGTATGCTGAGATGCAGTGTATAAATACTCAACTCCCAAGTTAGGTAGTGAATTTTAGATAGTATTGTCAATTGGACAGTTGTTTGTTTACAGGTATTACCACAGAAGATTTGATCTACCGGTGCTTAGGTTTAATATTTAAAATGAGTTAACATGTACACAATATGTCCAGTAATGTGATTGTCTCCATCATTCGTCAAGTGTTGAAGGTTTGTCTTTATGTGTTAACACAAACTTCCTGGGAATTTAACACGTGTCTTTATTGAACTAGCCGAGGCTATTGTAGAACTAGTGGCTGAAAAGGGTAAGCCGTCGGCACAGTAGGAAAGGATTATCACTACATACGTATAAATAGAAAGAAAGAAAAACTGATCAACATAAACACAGTTTTAAAAACAGATTTCTTTGGCCTTACATGCTTTCTTTTATATGTAAAAAAACATTTCAGTACATTTGCATACACTGATATGCCACAAAATAAACTTACTTTTGCAAATTTGTATACACTTAAGTATACATTTACTTAAGTATACAAGTATTTAATACATTAAACCACACATACTTGATAGAAATCCAGCCCACCATAGCCATTCCTTCAGATATCCATATCCTCCTGAACCTGATAAAATAAAAACATGGGTTTATAGAGACCAGAAATTCAATTACATAATTTAGTCTTTTTAAATTCACACAAGAAAATTCCCAAGACTAGATAATATACCTATTTTAAAGCATCAGTATCAAACAACTGTAAAGTTATTTATAACTACTAATAAAAATGCTGGAGCGAATTATAATATTAAGATACTTAAACAATCGAAACTGTATAATAAACAATTAATATTTTATTTAAAAACTGATCAAGGGTCATAAAAGTCACTCTACACGTTTTGACGTCGTTCATGTCATCCTCAGGAGTGTTAAAAACAAATGTTGTGCAACATATAATTACAAAAAAGGCCCTGGTCATGTGACTACTAGTTTACATAATTAAAAAATGTCACACCATCTACTTACTCTCTAATTTTCTAAACCTTCATCTTTATTTAACCTGTTGCAGTGAATTAGTTTTATGATGTTCATCACAACAAATTATCAATATAGAAAGATCTTTTCTTATTCTTTACATGTCCGATAATAAAGATTTTAAAACCTACCTGCTCTAGTCTTTCCTTCTCGACTTATCTTTAAAAGCCCTTTCTTTTTTATGATAAAACTGGCTCCAATAAATACACTAGAACTAACGGCCAATGAGAGTCCAATGTAGAAATTTCGACTAACTTCAATATTATTGTGGTCGAGAGCGATTTCGCTATAAAAGTCTGCTTCTCTAGTAACTCTAAGCTTTGTAATTAAGCTGCTTTTAGAATTTACTAAAGCACTTTTTGATAATTGGTTTATGGAGTTCCTTTCCATTGTTCTGAAATAAAAAAAAATTTTTATAAACCATAAATAAAATCAGTTTTCTATAACATGTTTATGAGCAAGCCCTAATGAAGTATACATTAATGGTACAAACTTATTTTGACCCAGTAAATTTCATGTACACTTAAAAGGAACAGAATGTTGGTTGACCCATGAAGGTCACCTATTAATCTTCAAACTGGGAGAAAAAGAACAACAAAAATTACAAAATAATGACCTTTTTTTGTCTGGAAACTAAGTAAAACACCCTTGTAACACACACGTACAATTCCTCTTTCTTTAACACAAAAAACATTCCACAAATTAGCTACTTCAAAAATGAAGCCATTTCATCAGAGGACAAGCCTGTACCTTGGCTTCAAAAGCTTTTAATGATGCCAATCCTATCCTTTCATACAGATGCATATTTTAAGGACAAAAAGGATCCTGTTGATTTATTTAGGCCATCTCATTCACTTCATTAAATTCTAAAGTAACAGTAAAACACACAAAGCCAGCCCTTATCTCTTGAATATTTACCAAACCTTCCTTTAAACTCCCCTAAATTAACTGCACCTACCACATCTGAAGGCAACCCATTTCAAAGGCCAACTACCCTGTTAAAAAAATAAAGTTGTCTTAGTTGAAGATGACTCCTACCCTGCCAAAATGTAAATTTGTGCTCTTTAGTCTTATCATTTTCACTATTAGATATGATAAAAGATGACATGTCAGCACTGTCAATTCCCTTCACAATCTTAAACACTTCATTCATATCTTCTCTAACTCATCTTTTTTTTTTGTCAGAAATCATACAAGCTGAAATTTCAACTTCATACACTTTCCATTTGTGAACTAACTCTATAGGTTATTAAAAAATGTAAACTGTACAAAAACAATTATAAACTGAGTGTTAAGTTTTTAATTGTACTGGTACAGAGTTACCATTTTCACATATTTTCAACAGAATCTTTTAAGACTTACATCAAAAAAGAATTGGCAGTTCAAAACACCTAGGTAAGGTTAACAACTTTTTTAACTAGTAACCACTGGTTAATGAATAAATTAGTTTTGTACTGTACAAAAACTAGTGTTCTTTCTAGATTTTTATTTTACATAAAAGTTTTCAAAAACCAATACTTTTATAAAAATAAATAGTTTCATTTTGAGTTTACTTCCTGATTAAGTATTATTTTATTATAAGTTACAGCTTTTACGGTAAGGTTATTTTTTTGAACATGTAGGATGTTTTGATCACTGATGCAATCATTCTTAAGTACTAGTGATAGAAATCTTGTACCTGTTTTAAAAAATCATCTTCCTTACTGTAAAAGCTGCAACTTGTAATAAAATAATTTTATGAAAATTGTATGAACTGCCTTAAGATGTTATATTGCTTTTCTGGAATAATAAATTATAGGTGGCAGTAGAGTCAAATATACAGAAGATTTACTCAGACAGCTGTAGGCCTGACAATAATTAATAATAATATGCAGCTTTTTCTTAGAATTGCCCTATTTTTGGAATATTTTACCTGATAAAGTGAGCAATCCTATTACTATAAATATTAGTAATAACTTAAATCACGTCCACCCATACACTAAGACTATATTTTATACACCAAAAACAATACAATACAATAGAAAAATTTCATTATATGCACTAATGCAGTAATAAAACCGTGTTGCCAAGGTTTATTGATTTCTTTACTGCATTAGATCATTTATAAAGCATGAATCATATAAATTAGGCTAGAGCACCGCCGTTACTTTGTTAATATCACAAAATAAATTTTACTCTTCTACATTTTTAACAAAATTAACGTAAAACGTATTATCTGATTATTGTCACAATTAATAGTAATAATATTAAAACAGAAGTGTTCGACCTCGAGTTTCGTAAAAATAAAACTAAAAGTTCAAACAGGATAAGCCTAGCTTTAGTATTTAAAATATCATACACAAGGCTTTAACAATTATAATTCTATAAGTAATAACATAACTTAAGTTTACTTAAATGCCTGGCCTGTATTATTACACATGCATAACATTTTCATGATATAAAAAAATATGAAATACATTAAAATTACAAGAAAATTAAATTAATAATAAATTCAGACTAGGCTAAACTTGCCGGTACCTACACTTTAGGTCGCAGACTGTGCTGCCACTAGTTATATTAGTAATTAGCACAAGTATTAATTTTATTCACTATCACGATAATTTAAATGCTCATCCAAGAAATATTTTTGGATTAGACGACAAAGGAAAATAAGTTATATAAACTTAACTTCATATGACAGATGGAGTTAATAAAACAGAAAATGATAGGTCAAAGAGCTACATGTTGTTCCTCAAATGTTAATTCTTCATTAAAAAAATATTTTGAACTAGTATTTCGTTATGAATATATTCGTAAAGATTTATATTTTTGAATAGAAAATCATAACAAGGCGAGCATCTAGTGTCTCTTGAAGTATTGTGTTCAGTCTTGGGTTGCTTGCTTTTGGAAAGACATTGAACTGTTGGGAAAATTGTTCTAGGATGCTACCTGGAATAGAAAGGCTGCCATAAGCAGACAGGTTTACAAATTTTTAAATTATTTAGTTTTGAAAAAAGGCGAGTGAGAAACTTAGGTGTTTAAGATTGTTAAAGGAATTTATAGTGTTTATGCATAATATTTTTTCGAATAATAAGATAAGGAGACGCAAATACAAATTTTGGCAGCTAAATTTATAAGCAGCTATGATAGTGTTACGTCTCCGTTTGTTAATTAACTTTCCGTAAC
>NW_013669039.1:86156-91817 GCF_000517525.1 Limulus polyphemus
CACACTAGTCATGTGACTCGCTGACGCAACAATAGTTTTTGCTTTTTCAAACAGTTTAAATAGCCTTTGGAATGGGTTAAATTCAGATGTAGTAGAAGCAGTAGTTGCAAGGGATTTGAAGAAAAGGCTCGATAAATATTTAAATGAACAGGGCTGGATGTTTTTAAGGGTATGGGATAGTCTTAATGTTTCTTAAATGCTACATTATGTTATCTATTAATTTTATTTCTTTTCTAAAACATTGGTAGTCATAAAGGTAAAAAATATCAAAATATACAATTTTAAGACACTTTCTGTTCTTGAGCAGTTACAAAAGATTGATCTTAAACACTGATTTACACGACTCTGATTCTGAATCCGCATTGGACAAATTAAGAGGAATGTGAAACAGAAATTGCAATCATCGTGAATATTATTAAAAATTTTATGCCTATTGGTTTAATGAATGTTTCTTTACTGGTCCTATACGGGTTTCCAGTCCGCAGGAATTTTTCCAGGGGGGTGGGGCAAAGTAGTATGCAATTGTGATGTGAATAAAAAAAAATTCATATACATATGCTGAATAAATAAGTTGTTTGTTTGTTATTAAGCACAGAGCTACACAAAGGACTGTCTGTGCTCTGCCCACAACGGGTATCGAAAATGAATTGGACCGCTTACCTACAAAAGTTAAATGATTCAAACTGTTACACTCGTTATTACTATTTTTAAACATTAAAATTCTACATGATTTTCCTTTTAATTCCTGAAGTTTGTTATTATCAAATTCAAAGTTCAAGACTACACATAGAGTTCTTTGAGTTTGTTTGTTTTTTAAAGTTTGCGCAAAGCTGCCAGGGAGCTATCTGCGCTAACCGTCCCTAATTTAGAAGTCATAGACTAGAGCAGGGGTGGCCAACCCACAGCAGGGAGGGAGCCAGAATTTCGCAACTTACATTACTGTTGAACCACATATGCACGGAATTAAAAATGTTGATAATAATAATAAAGATAATAATATTAATAACTTAGACAAAGCCCGAGACGAAACTGAGGCTCCCAGTACTGCTGCCTCAGTGGTTCCGGACAAAACAATGCTTTTATTTTATAAAATAATATAAATATTGTTGCTTTTACCAAAATGCTCTTATTTTATATATATATAATAGAACATCAATTAAAGACAGATCAATTTTTTAACCACCATATTCGCAGTTATTGCCACTCATTATGGAAGCCTTTGAAAGTTTTCATTTAACTGACGACAAACACTACACTTGTTCTCCTGCTTACTTGGTTCTCGAAGCTCTAGTTATTGCGGTGATCAATTGAGTGTGAATTTTTCTCAAATCTTTGACTGATTGTATCTGAATATCCAACATGTTTATTGACCTGATTAGTTTATATTGGTGCTGTTAATATGTTTAACCACTAATCCTTTGACTGATTGTATTTGAATATCCAATATGTTTATTGACCTGATTAGTTTATATTGGTGCTCAGTATTATGTTTAACATATAATCCTTTGACTGACTGTATCTGAATATCCAACATGTTTACTGATCTGATTAGCTTATATTGGTGTTGTTATTACGTTTAACCTCTAATCCTTTGACTGATTGTATTGCAATATCCAACGTGTTTACTGATCTAATTAGTTTCTATTAATCATCTCGACTTGTAGCTTTGCTGATGGAATATGTGGCGTTTATCTAATTTTATACAATTTCCTTCATATCTATCTATCTATAAATTCAACGAAACTGGGATGAGCTGAAATAATAATATGCTTATCACAGTTTGGAAATGTGTTCGATCTTTTTTAGCATTAAAAGGAAAATTCTTCATTGTTTTATCAAATTATCACTAGTAGTATGTGGCAAAGATTTCAGTATTAGAACATGTTCTTGTGCTGCTATTTATTCATTTAAAAGTAGCCCTAGAGTTGGCGGTGGATACTGTTGACTAGCTGCCTTAGTCCGTCAGCTCAAAATTAGGGAAATCTGTGCACAGATAACACTTGTGTAGTTTTGTGGGAAAATTATTTAACGAACAAAAAGAGCTACCAAGATTCGTTTTGAAAACTCAGTCAACCAAATGAGATAGTACGACGACTGTAGCACTTAACGAGCCTGCCCATGATTTTCACCTCGGTCTGTAACGAGAGATTGGAATGTGGTGCCACAAGTGTAGTTCTTTTGATTGCCACAGTGCCACTGTTTATAAACTGTGATGAAATGCCGATGAAAGAAACGGTATTTGATAACGACTCCCCAGCAGACGAGCACCTCTTATCGCGTTCCTTTGAAGGCATGATAGATCTATATTTTTACCAACTGTTTTGCAGACAAACCACGATTGGACTTAATTTTTATTTTTATAGGACTCAAGCAGCGCTCTTTCACGTCACATGATCAATTTATTTTCAATATCTCAATAACTGTTGGAATTCCTAATCAAGTAGCGTATAATGTGCATCAACACTAAGAAAGAAAACGCAATACAATTTTAATCGTATATCTTGAGCACACAATATACATTTATTTTGTTGTGTTTAATTTTTACATTTTTGAAATAAAACAGTTGTCATTACAATAAGTTGTCGATAAACTAACTCTGCGAAAAGAGACTTGTATTGATTAGTTCGAGGAACCTAACAAAGGCGGAGTTTTACTGGATAGTCGATGTGCAAGAAACTCTAACAAGAAATCGTTTTCTCAGAACATCCTAATAATTCTCGCCAGATCTAGAGAGTATATTGTCTAAGAAAAATAATGACATAAAGAAACTTATACGCGGTTATTAAAATTGTTATTTGAATAGCTTAAACATTTCTATACGGTAAGTTTTGACCGAAGGTTTTAACAGTATTTTCTCTCTCTCTCTCTTTTAAAGCAATATTTTATGTTTCGTGACAAATTTCAACTTGGCAAGATGACTTCTAGCTGCCGCTATTCGTTTGGAGAAGTCACCTACTATTCTTCTTCTGAAGATGACTTAAGAAGGTCGAAACGTTGTTCTTTATTTTGATTAAAGTTTCTAATACCCATACCAGCCGTCTTTGCTATACATACATACAAATTTCATTATTCTGTCTAGTATACCGATAAATAAAGAAAATGTCCCCAACGCACAAGCTATATACAGTTGTTCTAATTAGATCTGACTAAAGCCCTGTGTTGTTAGCGCCATCTCACGGATTATATCCTGTGTTTTAGCGGCAGGTGAGTAGGTCTTCCCATTCAGCCACTGGAGCGTGTGTGTTTGAGGTCGAGTAAACGCCGGATTTATTAGAGCTGTATATAGACAGTGAAACGTTTCAGCCTTCTGTTTTCAGTTAAATAGCTCAATGGCTAGCAACTGTCATGAAGTTTTCATTTATATTGTCAAATTTTTGAGTGAGTTTGACGAAAAAGATCTCAAGTTTAACGCCTGTAGCTGGTTCAAAGTTTGGTGTGTGTTACCAAGTTCTTTTTGTGATTAGACATGCTATAAGTGAAGGCAATCGAACTAAATAATGGATCTGATAGGACGAAATCTAGGACTACAGTGGAGTCTGTGGGCGCTTTGTGTAAATTTTAACTAAATACTTATTTAATATACACTGCGGAAGTTTACGTTAATTGTATCATAGAGCTTTTGTACAATATTAGAGTTTTTAATTTATTTTTTATTCGAAGAGTGGAGGTGCAAAATATTGGAATTAAACATCGTGTACTGAATATCAAAAAATTTCCTGAACGTACAAAGTTACAGTACTTCAGCATATTCAAGATAATTATAGACTTGTTCCAGTTTGTGCCAGGAGCTTGCGTGAGAATAATTTATTGAGCTAAGGATTTTGTTTTTTGAATTTTTATTCTGTACAATACGAATGCTGTAAGAAGAAGAACAAAAAGAAGAAATCCAAATAGACGTTGATCCGTGGTTTTGAGTCAAGACATGTTATTCTTGACGCTGGTAGCTTTAGCTCTTGGTCTTAGGGTGGGTATTGCTATGAACTCCAAGCACGAGTTAAACAGAGTTACAACGACAGAAGCAACAGTAAAGCATCAGGTAAGCTTGTTTTGATAATTTAACTGAAAAAAAAGCGAAATATACCAGTTCATTTGTTATTGTTTTATTTCTTATACTCAAGCCTCACTTTTCATCTACCATTTTTTAAAGATTTATCAACATTTAATTGAAAACCTGAAGCGATTGAGAACGAGAAAACAAATAACTTATGGGTTATTAAACTTAAGGCTTAAAGCCTTAAGCAGTCAAAACAAAGCAAACGTAACTTGTTATAGCGATTTTAATACAACACTAAACCAAGTTTATAGGATTATATATGCATAAAAATTGTATAATACACGCAAATTGTATGATATCAGATATATTCCACGTAATTGACTTTTATTTCTAAAATTTCAACTTGTAAATTATCCCGTTAGATGTTTTTGTTCTATAATAAGAACGCATAAATCATTTTGGTACTTCTTTAAATTCAATTTTGAACTTATTTTAGTGTAATCTGACATTTATCTATGTTTTCTCTGTATAATTTGATTTACTTCAAGTGAATGTTTATACCTACATTTACGTTTTCTCGTAAAAGCTTATTTTGCATATTATCAAGACAAGGTGAATGACGTCAGTAAGTTGAAATACACATTTTTCATTAGCTATACGTTCAGAAGATGAAAACCGTAAATAATTGTGTCGCCTTTTTATATTATCAAGTGTTTCTGTATTGTGTTTGCTATGTAGCATGCACATACACAATTATATTTCTCTTTATGATAACAAAAATTAAAAAAAAATTAATAAAAAAGAATATATGTAACATGACACCAAAGTTTTTACGACGTCTACTTACATTAGCGTATGAAACATTACCTTATTGATTTTAGTGCTAGTTTTCTAGTTTTTACACAGGTGGACTCTAACAAAGCATCACGCGAGTGAAAAGTTGATTTTATTTTTTAATATTTCAGTCAAAGTTTTCTGTGGCATAATATTATCAGTTAGGTGTTAGCTATGATAAGAATATTATATAGTTTTTAAGTTCGCTTTTTAACAAGTTTTTACGTTTTACGAAGTTTGCTTTAGACACCCCCCCCCCCAAAAAAAAGTGAAAAATCTATCGGCTTTAAATTATTACTAGCAACAGAGCACCGATTCAGTGACATTTCTATAACAGTGCAATAATTTGCACTTACTATAATTAAAGGTAATTTATCAAATATTTGTCCAAACTTACCAACTGAACCAAGTCATTCTATAATATCTCTACTGTCTCAGTACACCTATAAATATACAAGGGTTTGATGTCATCAGCAAACCCTAGTAATATATATAATTATGTTTCTATCAATATCATTAATGTACTTAAGAAAGAATAGAGGCCTAAGTACTTACTCCTAAGGTGTTCTACCGGTAAATAGCGTCCATTTTGACTAGACTCCATTAATAATAACAAAGAACAAAGGCCTAAGCATTTACTCCTAAGGTGTTCTACCGGTAAATAGCGTCCATTTTGACTAGACTCCATTAATAATAACAAAGAACAAAGGCCTAAGCATTTACTCCTAAGGTGTTCTACCGGTAAATAGCGTCCATTTTGACTAGACTCCATTAATAATAACAAAAAACAAAGGCCTAAGCATTTACTCCTAAGGTGTTCTACCGGTAAATAG
>NW_013669039.1:92695-95151 GCF_000517525.1 Limulus polyphemus
ATATATATATATATATATATATATATATATATATGTGTGTGTGTGTGTGTGTTTTAATTAATTAATTTTAAGCTAATTTTCACACTGTGTGAAGGATCATCAATTGACACGTACAAATTATTGTTCTGTCTTTACAGAGTGCAGCGCCGACTAGGGCGTCTTAAACAATTTAGTTACAACTGCTACAAAACACGAATAAAACTTATTTATTTTTACACGTTTCGGTTTTACATCTTCGTTAAGAGTTAAAGGTGCTGGTTTATTTTTTATTTATTTTTTTTAGTTGCAGGCTGACGTCGCCAGTTTGACGAATGTGCAAAACCGAAACGTCAAGAAATAATGATATGTTGTCTCATTTCTGGCTAAAGGTCTTTTATTTACAAAATGTCTAAAATACACTATTCAGTGCTATTACATATTCTAAAACGAGAAAATAAAAAAGCGTATCCATTTTTAAGTTTTGTAAAGCTGACAGGAGGATATAAACTATGTTTACAAAGAAAAAACAAAAACGACTACTCACACTCCAGGAAAAAATAAATATATTTTACTCAAACACGTTTCGGCTTAGGCCTTTCTCAAGAGTTTACAGCATCACATGCAAGTACATCATGATAACTGAAAAGAACACACATAACAATTAAAAACTGACTTAACAATGCCAATGTCATCGCACGCACGTTAATTTTAAGAAGTTAGAGTGTGTTCTTTTCGGTTATCAGTTTGAATTTGTAGGTGACGCTGTAACCGTTGGGAACGGTGCAAACCGAAATGTCGGGTTTGAATAAAATAGTTTTTTCAAATATTTTTTGAAGTTTGAGAAAATAATAACGTGTTTATCTGGTTTCTTATGAAGTTTCACGTTGATGAACATTCGTAAGCTACAAGAACCAAGTAATTTAGAAATAATTGTCACAACATAAATTACCAAACGCCACATTGGGATTGCAATTGTAACCGCCATTTTGATTATTATTCAGTTAGTTTCACTATACTTTATTTCTAAAATATTTTTAGATAGAGAAGAAACAAATAAGTTTCAAAATTTTAAGTTATTATTGTTTAATGCTATGAAAGCTTTCATAATTTGTGAGGCAATCATATCTTAATGTTTGCTTTGTAGACATCGTGATATGAACTATGATTAGGCTTACCGAAAATATTTTTTAGTAACAAGTCTTAATAACTAAATATAGACTTGTGGTGTACAAGGCATATATCGTAGATACAAATACACGTTTCCTCACGGCGTTATAAATGTATTTGGCGCGAAACGTAAAGTATGTATGTAATTATATATATACGAATGTAAATTATCAGTGTCGAATGTTTAAGTGCACAAACCATGAACAATTGTTTTCAAACGCAGACGATATCCGCACGAGCCAGCTGTTCGTAGCCAGTCGTGTGTAGCCATGTTTGTCGCGACACGTGACGATAAATGAAAATATTTTTGGTTTTGTTCAACTAGATTGTGGGCACCATGATGTTGGGAGTGAAAAAAACCACTGTAAAAAATTGAAGTTAAAACAGTAACAAATATTACCAACGACATTTAACAATGCCAGGTTTTTCTACCATATGGTATATTTGTTCACGGTTTTGCGTTTTAGGATTAAATAATTGTTCGACGCTGTTTTGTTCCCAAATATATACACAAACCTTCGTAATCTTAATGAAATGTGAGCGATAACTCATTACCACGTTCATCAGAAACAATAATAAGGCGGGTATTCAAACTTGATAAAACCAAAATGTTCCCCCCGTGTAATATCCGGGGTTCGATTTCCCGTGGTGGACACAGCAAATAATAGCCCAATGTGGTTTTGCATTAAGAAAACAAACAAACAAATAAAATCAGAAATATATTTTTGATTCTGATTTCCCCGGTGGGTCAGCGGTAAGTCTACGGACTTACAACGCTAAAATCGGGGTTTTCCTCGGTGAACACAGCAGACAGCCCGATGTGGCTTTGCTATAACACCCAAACCCACACAAACTGAGTCCGCCGGTGGGACACCGTAATCTTACAGACTTGCAACACCAGTGGACACAGCAGATAGCCAATGTGGATTTGCTCCATAACAAATAGGCTTGATTCCGACCAATCCCAATATAAAGTATATTTTCATAGGCCAAATTTAATCACACTGATGTAGGTGAGTGTACTACTGAAATAAGGATTTACAAAAATCAGTCGGTTCACCGAGTGTCTGCAGCAAAAGTTGATCGACTTATTTATTTTAGAAATAAAGAAGCTTGAATTTTTCATACATCTAGTGTTGCTAGGAATATTCGTACAGGTAATTCTAAATAGATGTCGCTGAGATATAAAATTTGAAAAAAATCATCCAACCATTAATATGCATACTCTTCTGCAGGGGCGGAATAAACCCTAAAATTCTACCGGGAAAAATACTGGAAGATTAGGGGGGGGGGGGACCAAACTTGCCGAC
>NW_013669039.1:96140-96753 GCF_000517525.1 Limulus polyphemus
GTACAAATAACAAAAATACATATTTAAGAAGTATATATGCTATTTAATGTTAAATCACTAGTCATACGTAAGTTATACGATCAGTAATTTTAAAAACAGGGATGAGTTTTTCTGGAGATATTTAACAGAATTATTGGAAGTTTAGAATATCCCAACAGATGTTTACACTTTTCTAAAATACAAAATCTGAGAGAAAGCTTAGAATGTCCTTACACAGAACCCACAGATATTTGTTCACCCGTGTGCTCCCTTGGTGACTCAGCGGTAAGCCTGAGGGCTTATGACGTTAGAAATCAGGTTTCGAAACCTGCGGTGGGCAGAGCACAGATAGTTCATTGTGTAGTTTTTGTGCTTAAAAAAAAGCACACACACACACACAAAATCGTTATTTGTTTAAACAAAGAAACAAAACTATTTTGAAAATATAAACGTTCTTCCTCACTGGTTTTCAATTAAACCTAAATTCAGTATGACAAGAAAAAAAAAGTGTTTCACACTTATCTGGACTACAAGTAAGATAGCCTGCTAAAAATATAATTTTGATAGTTTTCTTCGAAAATGTAGTTTTGGTAGTTTTATCTGCGTTTCTAAACGTTTATCAACAGGTGCTTTA
>NW_013669039.1:97550-103566 GCF_000517525.1 Limulus polyphemus
ACAAAAGGGTACGTTCTTATTTATTAAACTACCCATAATTGATATACAAAAGGACACGTTCTTATTTATTAAACTACCCATAATTAATGTACAAAAGGGCACGTTCTTATTTATTAAACTACCCATAATTGATGTACAAAAGGGCACGTTCTTATCTATTAAACTACCCATAATTGATGTACAAAAGGGCACGTTCTTATTTATTAAACTACCCATAGTTAATGCACTATAACTTTCCTACGAAAATATATTAACATATTCATAGCCAGTGACGTGCACAGGGGGTGGCTGGGTGGACTAAAGCCCCTGCCCTTATGCCCCAAAAGTGCCCTTTTTCTTAGTCATAAAAAAAAAAATCAACAATTACTGAAAGATAGGCCTCATTCCACACCTTCCTTGCTGCGGGTTATTAGGTTGAAAAAAAAGAAAAAAACATTTCAACTTTAAAATGAATGGAACACAGGGACTTGTAGGCCTTTACAGAAAAGAAACTGTGATGTGATACTAAATGTTAATACGCAAGAATTCACTGTCTAGTTTAAGATTTTAAACGTGTTTATAAGACCAATTGAATAGGAGTAAAAGTTGAATTTGCTTCTAATCCTTTTGTTACCCTACGTGTACCAGAGGCAATCCATAGTCCCCCCCCCCTAAGACTTCAATCCATCCCCCTCCTCCCCAAAAGGCTTGGCTTACGATGTTTTAAAAATACTCTTTTTTATTTTTTTGTCAATGAACCCCTGCTCTTTTAATGTTTTCTGCACGTGGCTGTTCAAAATATGTACAGGAATAACTTAATCTTTAAATTTCTGCTGAAGCTGGTTTAGTCAAATGTTTGAAAACGCGAAGTTGCTAGTTTCATAACATTGATAATAATATTGCTGTGACGTTGTTCTTTCGTTGGCGAATTCTTTCAAATTATTCGATGAAAATAATTCAAAGTCCAGTCCACGTGAATTATAACGAATTTGTTAATTTTCTCCTTTCATGTTTCTACAAGCTCGAGCACTCGTACACTGTCGTAAATTGTTATAGGCCTACGTTACAAATGGTGTTAACTAACGTAAAAGAAAAATCAGTTTACTTGTACAGCGTAGTTCAATAAATGCGATACCACACACATCCAAAAACTTCACGAAAACACGTTGACTGATTCAACGATCTAACTTGAGATAAACGCTATCTATCGCCTTGGCTATCTTTCAATTAACTCGTATCTATAATCTAGCTTCGAATGTGCTAGAAAAACTTGACGTAAACTTATAATTCTTTGAGCGTTCTACTTCCTCTAGCTAACAAATAAATTACAACATTACTGTTGGAGTAAGCTTTATTTTTAGTTCTTTGTTGTTTTTGATATAAAATAATAAATAGCTGTCAAAATCCAAAAAGCTTTTACATTATCAAATCATCGGTGTTTTAAATCAGAGTCTGCATATTACTATTAAATTGGAATTGAAATTTTAACTTTAACACCTTATGCGCACGCGTTCTAACGGCTAGGTCAGAGATCCCTAGGGTTACGGTATAACCGTTCTTAATTTTGAATCACTGGCCAGGAGGAAGGCAGGCAGTCTGCAGCACGCGCCGTGTTATCTGGTGATTTCTGGTATAGTGTGGCAGTGATTTGTTACATAAAAATGCGTTTGATCTAATGATTTATTGTTTGTCTGATGAAAAAAATCATACTGGAAATAACAGTTAAATAATCTTTGTATTTATCCTATATATTTCACACTGTTATTTTGAAGAAACATTTACTGGAGTGATATGTAAATTTTTATAGCTTTACTGCCTGTATAATAAAATAAAGCAAAAAGCTAATAGTAGGCCACGCCCGGTCCGCCAATAAAAAAAAAGTACATACAACAGAAAAATATTACGAGAAAGTCACTAGACAAGCTTATGAAACGTTAAGAATAAAATAGTGGCTAATTTTCTGGGCAAATATATCTTCCAACAGATATAACAGGCAGGTTATAGAAAACGGAAGCCTGTAATGTCTTAAGCCTAAAACTGACGAACCAAAGGAAAGAAAACATCAAATACAATTAATCTTCGTGAAATATCACGAAAACAGTACCCACTCTACTTCCGGAACTATTAATCTTGTGACTTGTTTCGAAATAATGTTTCGATTTTGGTATAAAACACGATAACGTTACGTGGGGACTTGGTGTCAATAATCCATTTGCGTCATACGAAGTTTGTCTCGTGCTCGCGTAGGTGGCACTTGTTGACCAATACTCGTGGTTGTTTGCCATTTAACCGTTATGCTGAGAAATTAAGCAAACTTTGAAAACAAGTAGGAGGTAAAAAAAAAAAAAACGTTGCGTAGGCGTCATACGGCCTTTGTCGAAACAACGTTAAAAAATGTGTTGAAAGGACATAATTATCGTATAAAAATATATTAGACTTGCGCCAGTTTTTTTTTATTGTTTGTGTTTGTAGGCGTTTTATATATACACGAAGCCTTCACGATGAAGACATGTTTGTTAGATTCGAAGGTTGTCTAAAATCTAGGCAAAAAAATACGCGTTTATACTTATTACTTAGTATCAACAATTCTGTAAATGAACCTAGCTTTATAGTTTGTATATATTTATTTGAGATTTTATAACATTTGTGGCATGATGCAATGTTACACAAATCTTTATCTCTGTACACAGAAGAAGCACAAAACATTTTTACCTGCTGATTTCTGGTACGCTTGATATACTGTATGACAGTAATGTATTACAGAAAAACACGTTTTACAGGAACTCTAGCTTTCAATATTTTTAGCCGCGGCAAAGCGGCTCATAGAATGGCTCTGAGTTGTTTTTTTTTTCAAAGTACAAACTTTTAGCTCATAGCTCCGTCATGTCTTGACCGATTTCAGATCTAATTACAGTTTTGGACTCAGGAGGTCAAACCCTTTCGATTGGTGTATTTGACCACGCCTAAGGTCTCATAGATTTATATTACTCTAATACTGCCGTAAAGAATTTCAATTTGTGGGTAAGCTGGCAGAGATCCTGATGGGTAATAACATCGAATCGGGTATACGCGTGCCTCACCCTTGGTAATGCCGGCGCACAAAAACATAGCTTATTAAAAAAAAAGGGGGGGGGGCTCACAGATTAAGTTAATCTAATCCTGCCTAAAATAATTTCAAGTGCCGCGGCTATTGAGGATTCCCTCTTGTTTGTAGAATTATGTGATCATCTCATAATAAGTGATTAACTGATAGTAATGTTAACATAGATAACTTAAAACCTCTCAGATGAAAATCAAAGTCATACATGTGAAACAACTATCACTTCTAAACGGACGATTTTCAATTGATATTCTTTTATCAAAACTATAATAAATTTAGGCGTATTTCCAAAGCTAGATTTGGATAGAAAGTTAAAACCTCGTAATACACAAGACTAAATGTTTAATCTGTATACTTATATCCACTGTTTTCATTCAGAGCATAGACAGTAGATAGTGTAGCTTAAAAACAACCGGCACATTTTCGTTCAAAAATATTCTTTAAAATGACTTAGAAAATTCCAGAATATTTGATAAATTATACTGTCTCAGACTCAGAGAATTTATATTTATATGATAGGGTTAGAAATTCCGTCAATACCTGACTATTAAAACCCGTGCTAAATTTTCTTAGCCGAACTGTTATGAAGACTACCGAAGCAAAAACTGTTATCAAAATATCTAATTATCTGGGTTTTTAATAAATTGTTTACTTTTCCCGCCATTAATAGCAAAGTCTAAAAATGTCGTAATAATTTCAAACATTTTTACTGTCGGATATATAGAGTATACTTATGATACTATAGTTACAACTTTTTCAGCAGGTTAACCTGACGTCATCACTTACAACAACTACACTTGATGATGTCAGGTTAACTTACGATATATAAGGTTACAAGGTTTCACCTGGTTAACAAGTTTTAAATTTGACACAAAATGGTTCTTCCTTTAATTAATTAAGGGGAAATAATTTTTTAAAGACGTAACGAAATTAACTTGAACACATATAAAAAAGAAAAAATAATTTAAGTCGTGAAAATTGTTAATTTTATGTACTATAAAATGTCAAAAATTTCACCATACCTAAAAAAAAGACCAGGCCTTGGGCAACATTTTCATGATGACTCCCTTCCGATACGTGACTTTAACACGAAGAAATCAAACTGGAAATATAGCTAGCAAACGGTTTTTGTTTATATTCTGTACATTTCCTCCAGCTATTTTGAAGAAAACATTTATTGGACTTAAATGTCAATTTAATGACATTATTGCATGAGTACTAGAACTTAGGACAAAAAGCTAACTATGTTCTATAAAAGGAATGGTTTTAGACACAGTATTGTTATAAATCTGTTTTGAGCGTGTATTGTAGACAATTCTTCAACTTAGTATTGTTGTTTGGCCAAAGGGAGGTTACATGTCACGTGACAACGTCTAGAATTTTCTCCAAAGTTTTAGAAAAGTTTGAGACAGATGTATAATGATCACTGACTTATGAGCCTGTTACAGTGAATCAGTAAGCTTATTAGTAAGTTACATTGAGTCTGAAGTAGTAAGATAACACTTGATTGAACTTGTTAGTCAGTTATTTCATAATTATTATTATTATTCAATTTTTGTTTTGTAGAGCGAGAAAATTAGCGAACTGTGAACTTAGGCCTATCATTGAACATTAGTTGCGCTAATTTGTAGCACTTGTGCACAAAGATATAAAACTGTTTTGCTAGCATTAAGTTGAATGGACTTTGCATTAGTTTTTCATCAAATAATCCGAACGAACCTGCCCATCAACAGAAACCGTTACAACAAGTACATTATATTCAAACAAGTTTGTTGCCTCACCACGTTGTCACTGTCAGTTTTGGTCATGCTCTGTCTAACGATCGTGCATATTGACAATAGCCCTGCAGCGTAGTTTTCATTTCAAAAAGTTCCATGGTAAGATTAGAATATTCAAAACACACAACTCCTTCCTGCATACTTTCCATAACCCATCTAGTGTACGAGGACGACGGTTTCCAAGTGCCATTTTCAACAGTCCGATTGCACAAAAGTCTATTGGCGCTATATGATGTCAAAAAAACAAGCAGGTTCAATAAGTCTTGATATAAAATGATTTAATACCTATAACCCTGAAGAAGAAAGGTCCACCTTTCGAAAGCGCTTGGGTTATGTGTTTTTTATTATTTTGTAACTGGTATGTATTCATATGGAATAGCATGACTATCATTCTCCAACTGCTTGAACTGTGCAACGGCTGAACGGTTATGTCGTGGAAGTAATTTGTGTACATGTAAATTTTGTCACTTTTCTAGACAAAAATACTTCTCAATTACGCTGTTGTCACTGGTCTTTGTGAACTCTCACCTGTTACAAGATGCCGAATATTTCTTAACACAGTTTTACCACGACTTGTTGCAGGTCTTTTTCTGGGTGGTCCTTTTAACTCAACTTGATCCATTTTCTTTTGCTTCCACTGCCATTAAGTTCAAATGATATTCCCGTCTTGGAAATCCTAATTCCCTTATCTGAACACATCTTTATGATTTAAGTGTATGAATGTTTTGTATCGAAAAGGGCTGTCACATGGCCTTTTCAAACGTTATCAATTTTTGGTGGCATCACATTACTCCGCCAGGCCGAACAATGTCAAAATGTAGTTCTGATACAATCCGTTCCACCGCAGCTTTATATCCGCTGAAGCTGTTACGTGACTTGCTGAGTTACGTATTCAAAATACAACGTTCTCAACCTTCTGTATATACCAGTCAAAATAAACTAAGCACCATATAGTTTCTTCTGTAGCAATGTACCGCATAGGAAAATTTAAACAAGTCCTTAGTAAAAAAAAAAAAAAAGAATAAGTATGGGTGAATATAATTCGACAAACTTTTGAATTTCCAGAATCAAAATTATGAAGTTCGTGAAGTTTTTGTTGTTGCTTTCACTAGTGTTCCCTTATGGTATAGCGGTAACTCTACTGGCTTAAAACGCTCAA
>NW_013669039.1:103576-110804 GCF_000517525.1 Limulus polyphemus
GTACAAGTAGTACCGACAGTAAGGTAAAATTAAATAAGTACTTAAGTAAAAAAAAAAAAGAAATAAGTATGGGTGAATATAATTCGACAAACTTTTGAATTTCCAGAATCAAAATTATGAAGTTCGTGAAGTTTTTGTTGTTGCTTTCACTAGTGTTCCCTTATGGTATAGCGGTAACTCTACTGGCTTAAAACGCTCAAATTCGGGGTTCGAATAACCGTGGTGGACACGACAGATAGCCCAATATAACTTTGCACTAGAACACATGTACTTTCATTAGCTTGTATTTATAGGTTTAGATTTCTTTTATATTTGATTTAAGAACTTGTGAAATTTATTCATATCCGTGATGTCCCATTACATTGCCCCCCCCCCCCAGTGGCACAGCGGTATGTATGCGGACTTACAACGCTATAATCCGGGTTTCGATACCCGTTGTGGGCAGAGCACAGATAGCCCATTTTGTAGCTTTGTGCTTAATTACAAACAAACAAACCCATTACATTTCTCTATTTTTAATGCATAGATACAAAAGAGGGTTACCTGTGCTGCGCCTAGCGCGGGGATCGATCTCCCAATTAAAGTTTTTAAGTCCTGAAGTTTCGCGTTGAGCCGCTGGGGGACTTAAAACTGTCTCTCACATATAGAAATACCGTTAAATGTGACATTAAACTTAACGAGTACATCATTTTGACTAAAGTAACGTTGATAAAAAGTGTAACAATGCGTCATTTTGTTCAGAAATATGTTGCTTTATAAAAACAAACTATATTATTACTGTTTGGCGGTGTTGTGGTATAAAGGATGACGTCCAAGGCTCAAACACTGATAACCCTGGTATTAAGTGTGTCAATTTCTGAATAGAAAAATGGTTCGATAGCTTTCAAAAGTAGGGCAACTCGAACAATGTGTGAAATTCATCGTTTTCGCTAGAAAAAAACTTGTCAATAACAACAAATAGGACAAGAATGTACATCACTTTTAAATGTTCGATGTGGGCATTGAACGTAATTTAACGAGTCAAATGGTCCGACTGTTACAAAATAAGAGTATGTACTGCTGGATAAGGTTGTTAGGGCAAGTTTTATCAAGTTATATTTTAATTTGTTTGTTTGTTTGTAATTAAGCACAAAGTTACACAATGGGCTATCTCTGCTCTGCCCACCACGGGTATCGAAACCCGGATTCTAGCGTTGTAAGTCCGCAGACATACCGCTGTGCCACTGGGGGGGGGGGGCTATATTTTAGTAAATCTCCAAATCTGTCTATTCATTATCGAGGTAGGATTAAAACCAGGGGTGGTCAGAAATTTAGATTTCTCTTCGCCCCACTCTGGGCTTATTGATTTCCTGATTATCTTTGGATTTACAGGAAATTATTTTAACAGCTGTTTGTTTGTTTCGTTTTGAATTTCGCGCAAAGCTACACGAGGGATATCTGCGCTAGCCGTCCCTAATTTAGCAGTGTAAGGCAGCTAGTCATCACCACCCACCGCCAACTCTTGGGCTACTCTTTTTACCGACGAATAGTGGGATTGACCGTCACATAATAACGCCCCCACGGCTGAAAGGGCGAGCATGTTTCGTGTGACGGAGATTCGAACCCGCAGATTGAGAGTCGAGCGCCCTCTAATCACTTGGCCATGCTGTTTGACTGTGAGTAATAGTTTCAAGGCTTGTCTCCACTGGCCGGAAAGGTTCTTTCACTTCTATTGAAACCGTTCGTCGAGCCCACCACAACTTGATCAGCGCACAAGTGTGTGTGTGATAAGATTATGGCTACAATAGTATTGTACCAACATAGGAATTTGTAAAACTAAATAGAGTATATGGAAATTAACTTTGTTTAAGAAATCCATTTCTTATTTTCAAGTTTTTTTTTTTTTCCAACCATGAAGGTCCGGCATGGCCAGGTGGTTAGGGTTATGTTTGTTGGGTCCATGGGAAGATACATACAAATTTGCGGTTTCACATTCTGTGTTTTGCAGTTTTTATGGGGCGTTTTTTACAATTACATATAAGGGAAGTAACCTTTCAAGTCATAAGATAACCTTTCATTAATCATGAATTTACATAACTCCGGCCTCCAGCTAGTTATCTATATGCCTGGTACAGTTTATGTCATACACATGTAACGTTACCATATACATTGGGTAGACTGTAAAGTAGGGTAAATAACTACTAATTACCGAGCGCCTTCTAGTTTAACAAGGAAAATTCATGCGTTTTTTTTTTTCTGTTTTGTTTTTTCATGATGTTAGTAAAACGCGTAGGTTCAAGAAGTCAATTTAACACAAAAATACGATAGCCCTACAACCCAAGCACTTTCGAAAGTTGGATCTTTCTTCTGCTAAATGTTTCACGTAACAACCCCCCCCCCCCCCCGGAAAAGCTTCTGCGTACCCTCGGTCTTAACACACGGAGGTTTTCGCTCCACTAACCGGTTTGGAACATCTGGTTCACTCTGGTGAAAACACTGAACTATTTGTTTGACAAAGCTGTAGCTCGGCGACTACACCGTAAAAATGTCAAGGCGGCTTACCATATTTATGTATGATAAACGTCAATTGTTTATGTACAGGTACCTTTGTAAAATAATACATGTACTTACACTATTCTGTGCAATTAAAATCCTCGTATGTAAATTTTATCGAACTCTTGTGTTCAGCCGACCTATCAGACATTGTCACGTGCAAACTTTTAAAAACCAGAACTAACCGCAAAACCTGATACACAGTGCATACGATCGGAAGCAATGTTTGCGTTATTTACCCCTAATAATACAAAATATGCTTTAAGTTAGGGGGTCGTGTAAACATTACTACAGCAAAAGTAAGTAGCCTAAACTAAATAATCTGTTCGCCACTTTCAGATAAATGCATTAATTACGCGTTTTTTTTTTGGGGGGGGGGGCGTTATTATCTTCTCATATGATTGGTCATCTTTATCTGCGAAATTTTACATTAGAACGATACTTTTATATATAAATTTGCACGTATCCAGTAACGTGCATAGGGGAATGATGATTATTGGGGCTAAAACCTTTCTGCTATTATGCCCCCAAAGTGCCCTTTTTTTTTCCTCAGACTTAACTACTTAAAAAAACGCTTCGTTCCACCCCTTGCTTGCTGCGAGCTATTAGAAAAAACAACAGCGTCAGCAAAATATAATTTTAAAATGAATAGAACACGGGGACTTGTAGGTCTTTACAGTAGCCCTAGTGGCACAGCGGTATGTCTGCGGATTTATAACGCTACCCATGGTGGGCAGAGCACAGATAGCCCATTGTGTAGCTTTGTGCTCAATTACAAACAAACAAACTTTACAGTAAAGGAATTATGATGTGATGCTGAATGTTCATTTCCCGTTTAGTTTTAGATTTTAAAAGTGTTTATAAGATTTATTGACTATAAGAGGACTTCCTTCTAGTGGTGGCTTTATACACTATATGTACCAGAGATGACCCGCAGTCTCTATAATCGCTCCCTACATCCTCCACCTCAAAAAAACGTCTTGCTTTACGATGCTTTAAAAAGTGCCTCTTTTTTTGTTTATTAATAAGCACCTGTCCTTTTAATGTCCTCTGAACGTTGCTGCACATATTAGAAACCAAACGTAACGCTGCAGAATTTTGATATGTACTAATACACCAGGGTAAATATAATAAGTTTTATTTTGAATAATCTCATGTCAGGGAAATCGATAGACCTCTAGGGCATACAACTCATTTCTTGCTAATTTTCCCGAAAGGGGGGGTCGAAGGCCGCCTGGAGGAGTTACCTGTTTGAACCACTCGTGCCACGATACAGTAGTGTGTTGTCTGTCAGTCAGTAGACGCTAAAATTACGTCACATAATTGACGCTTAACGTTGCAAGTTGTACTGTCGTGACGTCAGTAAAACGTGCGCATGCCATGAATCACGAGAAGAATTATGCACTCTCTAGGCTACATCACAGCATGGCATATGAACTTCAAAAGCATGAAATAAAACATTTGTTGCTTTTAATTTTGGTTTTATTTACTATTGAAACAGAACACTATCGAGGGCCCTGCGGAAATACGTGTAGTAGTAATCATAACATTTCTGTTTCCTGGATGTTAGTTTTATTCTGAAAGAATATGTATTTTCAAGCGTTTGGTATTATGTATGCATTGCGTTATTTCAATATTAAGAATTACCTCTATCGTGTATATATATGCGCCAACAATGAATATAAATTTATAAATGCGAGATTTTATTCTTTGATAAGTTGTGTTTTCTATATTGTAAATTAAAAATGTATTTTTTTCAGATGTCACACAATGACCCTTATAATTAGATATTTCTACAGAATATAGTAGATACTATAATATACTCGGAGCGCTCTGTATTCTATTGGTAAGATATCTAATTAATCATTAATTTCAATAAAAGATCTCTGTACAAAGTGCAGATATACACACACTCAAGACACGATCAATCAAACATCCGTATCTATGCCAAACAATTCCAAGGAAGTTGTCCAGCATTGACGTCATCACGTGACGTCTATTTATGTGCGCCTTGTTATTGGTCTACAATAATATGAATGGAAGAATGATTTACTATGTAAGTTCTCGTTTCTTCATTGCACACACACACGCGCCATGTAATACATGCTTACGATCACGATATCGCTACATGTACATGTTTAGGTGAAATACTTCGTTATGCGAGACGTGCTCCATTAGACAAGCTGTTTTATTTATTTACTGAATGAAGTTATGTTTACCCATGGCAGCGTTCTAGAAGGATGCACTGCCATGGACACACAGACACGTTCCTTCTTAGAGCAATACCATGGATACATTGAGAATTGAAGTAAACTCCTCACTGACATGTTTAAATAGATAAATATCTCTCAGATTGCCAGGTTTATTTATGTATACACAATGAAGACAAAATGATACAAGTTTTCATATTTCATTACTTATTTGAAAGTTGAAACTAATAAATTTTGGCACGTTTGAAGGGGGAGACATATATATGCAACCATGTCCATAACAGTGCTCTAGAACGAGGGACGTGTATCTGCCCATGGCAGTGCTCTGAAAGAGGACGTATAGTCTTTTTAGTTTCAATAAATCATCGACTCATTAGAACATAAATTATTGTTTTCAAAGAATGTCCAAATTTAATGACCATTCACGAACTGGTCTTCACAAGACATAAAATATTTGGTTTCATCTCTTTTTTTTTTTTTAATTTAGATTCCCGAAACCTTGCTTATCAAGTTGAAAGACGTTTCGAACGTTTCGGAATTTGTTAACCATTATTTAACAGGATATCCATTCCACGTTCCTTCCCGTGAAGTTCACGTGGCTTACCTTTTTGACGGCAAAGGTAAGTAAAATAATGATTGAAATTTCTGTAACACTTTAACTGGCCGAACCTTTTTACCAAAGTAAATTAACTTTATCATCTTACCTTTTAGCTCAAAGTAAATTAACATTACCACCTTACCTTTTAGCTCAAACTAAGTTAACTTTACCACCTTACCTTTTAGCTCAAACTCAGTTAATTTTACCACCTTACCTTTTAGCTCAAAGTAAATTAACTTTACCACCTTACCTTTTAGCTCAAAGAAAATTAATATTACCACCTTACCTTTTAGCTCAAAGTAAATTAATATTACCACCTTCCCTTTTAGCTCAAACTAAGTTAACTTTATCACCTTACCTTTTAGCTCAAAGTAAACTAACTTTACTATCTTACCTTTTAGCTCAAAGTAAACTAACTTTACTATCTTACCTTTTAGCTCAAAGTAAATTAAATCTGTCACCGTACCTTTTGCTCAAAGTAAATTAATTCGACAGTCTTACCTTTTAGCTCAAAGTAAATTAATTCTACAATCTTACCTTTTAGCTCAAAGTAAATTAATTCGACAGTCTTACCTTTTAGCTCAAACTAATTTAACTACACTATTTAACTTCTTAGCTTAAACAGGAGCAGTTAATTGCATTTTAAATAAATGCTATAAAACAAGGCTTTAACATAACTTCTTATGAAAGATGTTAACGAAAGTTAATTTATGTATGCAATCACATCAAGACAAGAATGAAATATCATGCTATCGTTAAGTAGTTTGTGAAATTTCATAAAATCTTTTCAGTAGTAAATTTTTCATGATCAGTGACACCATGCAGTAAATATATACATTTTAAAATATATTACATATGTTAGTGTTTTAAGACATTTATTTAGCTTTTCCTGTAAATTTAATGACATGTTTATTCAAACGTCTTACAATCACAGTGGAAAACCTCGGGTAGAACCGTAGAACTTCCAAACAAAATAAATCAGTTGGACAAGTAAAATGTTTTTTTTTCTCGTTTGTTTCTTTGTTGTTGTTTTTGCCTGAGGGTTTTAGAGTTTCATTTGTAATTCACTGTTGTAAACGTTATATTGTTTGGCCGATTCTTTTGGATTATTTGGTAGAAAGTAATGTAAAGTCTAGTCTGTTCAAAGCGTTTTTTTTATCTACTACAAATTCTAAATTTGCGAGGGTTCTCGAATTAACCGTAAGCCTAACTTCACAAAACAGCTACTTACCTACTAATTTTCTTGTATTTACGATACTTCTCTTATCTCTTTTACTTTATTGAAACACAAGCTTAATTATCACAAAATCGAAGGAGACAAGCCGACTAACAAACCTGCTGACAAAATAACCAATCAAACACTGTAACAGACTCGTTAATCAATCAACAATCGCTTCTAGTCTTCTCTAATCTCGCATTTCCGATCGTCAAGTAACGTATAAACTCCGTCTGGTCAAAAAACAATACAAACATCAAATTAAAAAAAAACATTGCCTGCAACACTATTAACAGCACGCTCCTAATTTTTAACAGCCAGCCAAATACCAATGAAGCAGCATACTAGCGATAGATACTAAAATCATTTAATGAAATAAGACATAATTCAAATACCGGAATAAATTTACATAAAAGATGAAAATGAACTATTATGCATTATTTGCTGTTTTTCTTGTTGAATTTAGTGCAACGCCGCCCCTAATTTTATAATGTTTGTTTCTTGTTAAGTACATAGCTACACAATGAGCAGGGCCGGCGTTAGAGGGGTGTTGGGGTGGGTCGTGTACCCACAAACTTCATTCTGGTCTACCTAAGTTCATTCTTCCTGAGCGTTTACAAGTCATTCTATCAATTCGAAAAAATCGTAACAATGATTGGTGACCCCCCCCCC
>NW_013669039.1:111654-112850 GCF_000517525.1 Limulus polyphemus
TTCTTCCTGGGGGTTTTCACGTCTTTTTTTCAATATGAAAAAAACGTAAAAATGTTGGGGGGCCCCCCCCCCCCAAAAAAAAAAAAATGGCGCATGGGTATTAAAACCTTGAAGCCTTGAGACTTGCCGTTGAGCCACTGGTGGGGGGGGGGGCAGTTTTGAAGTGGTGGACTAGAGGGATTATTTGCAGAAAGTTAAAAGATCTCTAAGATGCACCCAAAAAAACTTTTTGACACAAAATGCTAATAAGTCAATAAATAGCAGGAACATTTAAGCCTTACACAAAATAAAATACTGTAATTTTTCATACTTATCTGGGTTAATTTGTACGTAAAGAATAAGACCCCCCCCCCCCCCAGTGGCACAGCGGAATGTCTGCAGACTTACAACGCTAGAAACCGGGTTTCGATACCCGTGGTGGGCAGAGCACAGATAGCCCATTGTGTAGCTTTGTGCATAATTACAAACACAAAAAGAATAATAATTAAATATTACTTGTCGAGAACCTGTGTATGTGCGTCCTAATTCTAGATCCGTTGTCGTACGTTTACGGTAAACTAAAGAATAATTCATCAGACGGCTTTTATTGCTTTAGAAAGTTTGTGTATTATTGTACCGTTTGGAAAATCAATCGATAAATAGTACTCCCCCCTCCCCCACAGTTGTTCAGCAGCGGGAAGCCTGAAGGCTTATAACAGCACAGAGAGCCCGTTGTGGAGTTTGTGTTTAACACCAAACAAAACAAAAAGATAGAAACGCATATGGGCGCCTTCAGGAAGGGGCAACAAGACTCATTTGACTTTCCTTACATTTCATAAAAGAATTGCACGTATTGTGATGTAAATTTAACATCGTAGTTAGACTAAATGTTTTTAGAAGTATTTTATTAATACTATAAATTTGTGTTAGCGTTTAAGCACACACATAACACACATTATTTTAGTCTGTTGACTTGCACTGTAAAAGCTGATTCCTCCCCACTCCGGCACCCATGGAAACTAACTAAGCCTCTTTTTTTTTTTGTTCTTCTGGCACATTTTACAGCTAGATACAGAACGAAGAAGTTAATATTTCAGTAGTTTCTCGATAATATTGATCATGAGGTTGGGTTTGTTTTGTTTTTTTGTATTTTATTCAGACAGAAAAATATAATAACTTTATTTAAAACCTTCAGTTTTAGACCACTGACACCGTTA
>NW_013669039.1:113617-116372 GCF_000517525.1 Limulus polyphemus
CACACCAAACATGCTCGCCCTTTCAGCCGTGGGGGCGTTATAAAGTGACGGTCAATCCCACTATTCGTTGGTAAAAGAGTAGCCCAAGAGTTGGCGGTGGGTGGTGATGACTAGCTGCCTTTCCTTTAGTCTTACACTGCTAAATTAGGGACGGCTAGCGCAGATAGCCCTCGTGTAGCTTTGCGCGAAATTCAAACAAAACTTTATGTTGTAAAAATCTTGAGCTATGGATATTGTAGCCTTGTTGAATCAGCATATTAATTTAGTCTATGATTGACAGTTCTTCTTATTTCACCCCAACTCCAGGGGACCCTGTCAATTACACTTTCTCTCTCTGAATTACTACAGGTCTATCGCTCCGTCAAAATATTTCAAACACTTTGCCAGATTTGAAACAAATTCTTATTTTACTATTTTCCATTTTTTGAAAATTCTTTTGAGCTTGTTGCTTCAATTACTTATAAATAGGGGGCTTGTATAAGGCCCTTTTGAAAGGGTTTGTAAGGTCTTTGATTTTATGATTGTTTAATATGGCACGAAAACTTCTATATTTCCACTTACGCGGATAAGGCGCTCGACTCACAATCTGAGGGTCGCGGGCTCGAATCCGCATCTACCAAACATGCTCGCCCTTTCAGCCGTGGGGGCGTTATAGTGTGACGGTCAATCCCACTATTCGTTGGTAAAAGAGTAGCCCAAGAGTTGGAGGTGGGTGGTGATGACTAGCTGCCTTCCCTCTAGTCTTACACTGCTAAATTAGGGACGGCTAGCGCAGATAGCCCTCGTGTAGCTTTGCGCGAAATTCCAAAACAAACAAACAAATCCACTTACGCGGATTAAAATTTTTCGTTTAACAGAGATGTAAGGGATCGCGTATTCACTGTTTAGTAACAATAACGATTAGCTTGGAAGGTGTTGTTAATGAGATGAGTTTATTATGATAAACTCTGAGCATCACAGGTCTTATTTACAGTCACTTGGAAATCTTGAATAATATCACACTTTAAAGATTGAAACCAAACATACAACGTTGAATTGTTGAACAATAAAATTAGCTTCATTAAAAACAGGGCCTAGCCCTGAAAAGACACTAAGTGTTTCGGCAACGCTCTGTGCCGCCATCATCACGTTGTGCCCTATTAATTATATTCTTCACCAATTCAACGCTTTATGTTTGCTGTTAATCTTTTACCTTTTTACACTTTATTGAAAATGGATGGTTGAATTTGTAATGTTCTTCCATTGAAAGATGGCGTTAACGGCGATGTATTAGAACCTTTAGAAATGGCTGTTGACGGTCTGATGCAAACTGGACTGTAAAGTGTTGTGATTATGTGGCTAAGTTATGAAGATGTCTCTTGATTATTCTGCTGATTGTAGCTTCTTGTATTACAAAACAAACAAACAATAAACAAAAATAAAGGTCCTGAGATGACATCTACTAAAACTGAGCGTGTGAATTATTATCTTCATTGTTGATCTTCAAACAAACATTATGCCTATCTACATCACTGTTGATCTTCAAACAAACATTATGCCTATCTACATCACTGTTGATCTTCAAACAAACATTATGCCTATCTACATCACTGTTGATCTTCAAACAAACATTATGCCTATCTACATCACTGTTGATCTTCAAACAAACACTAAGACTATCTGAATCATTGTTGATCTTCAAATAGACACTAAGACTATCTGAATCATTGTTGATCTTCAAACAAACATTAAGCCTATCTACATCACTGTTGATCTTCAAACAAACACTAAGACTATCTGAATCATTGTTGATCTTCAAACAAACATCTAAGACTATCTACATCACTGTTGATCTTCAAACAAACACTAAGACTATCTGAATCATTGTTGATCTTCAAATAAACACTAAGACTATCTGAATCATTGTTGACCTTCAAATAAACACTAAGACTATCTGAATCATTGTTGACTTTCAAACAAACACTAAGACTATCTGAATCGTTGTTGATATTCAAACAAACATTAAGCCTATCTACGTCATTGGTTTCCTTCAAACAAACATTAAGCCTATCTACGTTGTTGATCTTCAAACAAACACTAAGATTATGTACATCATTGTTCGTCTTCAAACAAATATTAAGGCTATTTTTGAACAGACAAACATTTAAACCTGTTACATTTGAACTGTTGTTAAAGGATCAACTGTGTTTATATATTAATCCGAAGCTCAAAGTCCACGGTAAAGGGTTAGATCGGACCGTGGGTTAATAAAAGTAGATAAATCCTCGAATTAAACTAATCCAGGGCGACAACAGATGTTTAAATCAATAGTTCTCGTCGAAAATAGAAATAAAGACAAAAGTTTGCTTGCTTCTTATGGGTAAAATACTCCCCTTCTGAAAAACAAAAAAAAATGTGTAATACTCTGTCATTAAACATGTGTTCATTTAAGTTAATACACCATGAAGTTTCGGCCACTTCGACGGAACACAAGTACGAATCCTAAACGAAAAAATTATTATGTTAAAACAAAAACTTGTGCAGGATAAAAACATTATTACAGCTGGGAATCCGTAAAGGAGAACTTCATATGTTTTGTACCGAATTAGTACAAGGAGAAAATCACTATATGGTTTAAAATCATAAATAATATTCAACGTTAAACTGGTACACAGTTAAAAACATTTTATTTAGGCCTATCTACGGCCTTCAAAACGTTGACGACTCTACATGTTTCGACGTTACAACGTCATCCTCAGGTTGAAGGCCATAGATA
>NW_013669039.1:116573-118497 GCF_000517525.1 Limulus polyphemus
ACTATATGGTTTAATTTCAAGGAGCGCAGGAGAAAGTCAACACGTTTATCTTTGAATTCGTACGTGGAATTGTTTTCTATGTTATAGTAAGAATTAGTGCAGAAGGAGACATTATGTTATGCTTCGAGTATGTACGAGAAAATAGATTTATTAAAGTAAGACTTCGTGCAGGGAAACTGAATAAATTAGGCTAGAACTCATTTATAGTACAGCAATAAATCAATTTGCTACGGCAATGATTAATAGTTAACTCACTATGGTAGAAAATACATACAACGTAGGAGTAGTTGAAACGTGCTGGACTCTTAGTTCACCGTATGATAGATAATATGAACTTGCTTAATTTAGCCATTTACGTTACTTACGTACAGGTTGAGGAAGCAAAAGTTACCGGAGGGAGAAGGGGAGGGGGGTTATAATCCTTGGATAATGTAGAATTTATACAGTTTAATTAAATGTAGCAATTCCTAAAATGTACGTGGTAAAAACTCGAACGTGTAGTGTATGTAAGGTTTAAAATTATTAGGATTTGTGAGCGTGGGGGGATGCCCCTGCTTTCTCATTCAAAGTATTTAAAAACAACAGGAAGGAAAAGTGTTCGAATTTGATCCTAAAATGTACGTGGTAAAAACGCGAACGTATAGTGTATGTAAGGCTTAAAATTATTAGGATTTGTGAGCGTTGGAGGGAGGGGGGTGCCCCCCTGCTTTCTCCTTCAGAGTATTTAGAAACAACAGGAAGGAAAAGTGTTCGAATTTGACAGCCGTGACGAAAATATTTTTTACTGATGCAGCTTAAATCAGTCTCCCAAACAACTATTATTTTATTTGAGTAAAACTATTTATTAGACAAAAAACAATACTCAATACGAGATTAACGCTTTTTGAACAGGTAAAAACCTAAACCTGTTACATTTGAACTTTTGCTAACGGATTAACTGTATGTTATCAAAAAAACGTTTATATAACATTGCTATTCCAAAACCGCTTTATCTTGTTTTCGTTAGCCAGCAATTTTATTTCCTGCATTAGCAGGCTATTATTATTTTTATTTTTTTAAATTCAGAAACAGACATTTTACATACCCCGATTATGCTAATCCAGCTAATAAATGTAGGTAATATGTAAAAATAAAATAAATATAATAATATTTTCTACGAAAAAACTGTTGTTTACATTTCTTCCCATGGCAACCGTATCATAGGTAGATGGCAAAATCGGTTTATATAGAACTGACACAAAGCAGGTTACTATATAGACGTGTACATTCTCAAACAACTACATAGAACCTTCACAACCAGAGAAAATAAGAAAAATAAAAGTAAGGAAACTGAGTGTTCAACTTCACTTGGCCATATTTTTTGTTTGTGTTTTTGTTACACTAATTTTTAGAGATAATGATAATAATGCTTTAACCTCCACATTAAAAATTAAAACTTACATTTGGCTCTTTCATTACGTATAGAAATATTATATTTCCAACACCAATGTTTTTAAATTCTGTCATTGAGTTTCTATGATTGAGATCGTCACCGGCAATATGATAGTTAGATCTCATAGCAACTTGATAGCAAGAAACAAAGTAATTATTATTTTGTTAAGTAGGTGCAGGTGTAAAAATGATGATCGCTCTCTCCCCTGGTGTTGGGCGCTTCGAACTGTTTGAGTAATTCCCTCTTTTCTAATTTTGCAGGAACGGTTTGTTTGTTATGGATTTCGCGCAAAGCTACACGAGGGTTATCTGCGCTAGCCATTCCTAATTTAGCAGTGTATGACTAGAGGGAAAGCAGCTAGTCATAACCACCCACCGCCAACTCTTGGGCTACTCTTTTTACAAACGATTGTTACATTATAACAGATTGCGAGTCGAGCGCCCTAACCACCTGGCCGTGCCGGGTCTTTGCACAACAGAATTGAAAGAGTAT
>NW_013669039.1:119265-125622 GCF_000517525.1 Limulus polyphemus
TTTTATGTCTTAACCTTGATTTTGAGTAGAGATTTGGCTTATTGTTTAGCATATCTTATTATCATTCGTTTAAAATATGGCGTTGTAATTGCATATTTTTCACTCTTGTGAAATGTACCCCTGGTGAGTACCGTTAAGTTTACAGACTTATAACAATAATCCGAGGCTCGATTTCCCGAGATGGACAGAGTACAGATAGACCATTGTGTAGCTTTGCACTAAGAAACCAACAACAGACCTTGTGAAATCTTGAATATGCAACCTACACGTAATGGAATTGTATGCAACAATGACATGTTGACCAACTGTTACAATATCTCTTCTGTGTTAGGATGGAGTACATACAAAACCGAAAATTTGGCCAAATCTGGAGCACTGCCTAAGTCGCTCGAAATACTGGAATGCAACTGTTTTTATTATGCTAATGGACGGTTGCATACATAAACAGTGAAACTTTTCAATAAGAAGCAAAACATGTAGTAAACAAAGGCAGAAGAACACGAAACAATATTCCACTGACAGATATAAATCTGAACTACGATTAGACAGCAGAGCAAAACATGTAGTAAACAAAGGCAGAAAAACACGAAACAATATTCTACTGACAGATATAAATCTGAACTACGATTAGGTCTGCTGTCTAATCGTAGTTCAGATTTATATCTGTCAGTGGAATATTGTTTCGTGTTTTTCTGCCTTTGTTTACTACATGTTTTGCTCTGCTGATCACATATATTCACATTTTAAAGGATATTTTGATAATTTTAACAGTTAATTGTTCAACACACCTACTTCGTTAAAACTGTAACAACTTAAAGGCTTAGGGGCGGAGTGTAAGTGCGACTTGAGGGAACGGCGTAGAGGCCTAAAACGATAAGGGTTCGAATCCTATTTTGGGCGGAATCTTATTTCTAATTATTTTTCCGATAATAATGAACACCAAGAAGCAGTGATATTTTATCAAAACACGTTACGTGTACAAAAACAGTCAACTTAGAATAAACGGTTCAGCCATATGAAGATGTGATAGCAAAAAAAGAGCCAAGTTATATCCAAGGGTAAATTCTGTAACAGTTGGTAATCCAAAAAAAAAAGGGGGGGGGTTCATATAGGTGTATAGTTTGTACCTGAAGTTGTCTTTGCATGTTCATATGTGTATTTGTCCCACCAAACATGCTCGCCCTTTCAGCCGTGGGGGTGTTATAATGTGACGGTCAATCCCACTATTCGTTGGTAAAAGAGTAGCCCAAGAGTTGGCGGCGGGTGGTGATGACTAGCTGCCTTACACTGCTAAATTAGGGACGGCTAACGCAGGTAGCCCTCGTGTAGCTTTGCGCGAAATTCAAAAACAAACCCTACGTATTGCACCTATAAAAATTCATAGTTTGTTTAAGGCTTAACCTATATCTGCTGGATATTATAACTCTGGGGAAAACAAAGTTCCATTTATCGTATATTAGCGACTAGTCCATTATGTTCAGAAGCAAGATACATCAATCCAGAGACAACTTTTTTCTTCTACTTAGAAATACAACATTCACACACCCCTTAATATAGAAGGGAGATTTTTTTTTATTTAATCGATAACAATAATTTCAAAGCAAGTATCTTAAGCTTAACAAATTTAACCTGTAATTACGCAGAAATTCTAACGTCAAGCAGATGTGATGATTCGCTCCCTTAGATTTGGTTAGGCCTAACTTCAAGCTTATCAATAGCTCAGTAGCATGTGGTGTCGTGGTTCAGTAAAAACCGATTTTTTTTTTTTTCACTTAATACTTCACGAACGTCAGTAGTATATATATATATAATGAAAAGAGAACAGATGTGTACACCGTTCTAAATCCTGACATTTTAAAGTTCAACCATCCGTTAATCTCTGTCCAGATTAATGAGGTTTATTAAACTTCAAACGACACGAGTTTTGTGGTCACGTGATTGAGGAATATGGCGTATGCTAGTATTTCGTCGAACAGCCTTTTCGGTTACATTGTGGTACGTGCCAATCTTGTCCACATAATTAATGCTTGAATATTGTAATTGTATATATTTGAAGCTATTGTGATGATTTAAATCATTCCCATTTTGAAGATCCTAGACGCACCGCTTTGACTAGAGACAAGTAACCCTCTAAGATCTTCTTCAGTTAAACTTTGACTAAACTCGTTTGAAGCATAAAGGAGTCTTTATCTAATCCCCCAAAATGAGAAAATTAAAAAATATACAGAGAGGTAAATCCGGCCATAAATTCAAATACAATAACCTCAATATCACAAACCAAAATGTAACATATTTAACCTTGTTCTCCAGAATATCAGTTTAATTTTTTTAAATTCTGAAACTTGATTTATTATTGAATTAGGAATGCTGGTATATCTGTCTGTGGGCAACTTCTCTTATAGTAGCAGTCATTTTAATAGCTGAATATGAATGAGTAGACTCTGGTATTGGGCGTATTAACAGTTGAAGATGAATGAGTAGACTTTGGAAGATGATTGTTTGTTTGTTATTAAGCACAAAGCTACACAAAGGGCTATCTGTGCTCTGCCCATCACGAGTATCGAAACCCGGTTTCTAGCGTCGTAAGTCCACAGATATGCCGCTGTGCCACTGGGGGGCGTTGAACATGAATGAGCAGACTACATGTTGTCTACTAAATGTAAAGTACTAGCTTATAAAATTAGACGAATCATAGACATTTATATCAGTAAGATTATAAATGATACCAGCCATAAATATTTGAATGAACTTATTAAGAAAAAAAAATTGATTCGTAAATAAGAAATAATAATTAAGCAGGTTATTATCCAATATATATATATATATATAAAGGCCCCCCAGTGGCACAGCGGAATGTCTGCGGACTTACCAAGGCTATAAACCGGGTTTCGATACCCGTGGTGGGCAGAGCACAGATAGTCCTTGTGTAGCTTTGTGTATAATTAAAAACAAGCGAACAAACAATAAAAAAGCTATTAAATAGAAATATTTTGTTCAATTTGATTATGGCTCAATACAAGGATCGTTAAATATATAAAGGAATGCTTACCCTTCCAGTCAACAGTTGCATACCCTTCCAGTCAACAGTTGCAGTTATTTAAAAAAATCGGCGATAAAAATGACTATAATTTAAAAAAATAAAAAAACAACAACAACTCAGAATCTACCTTGAAACTTTGAATGCGATATTTAATTTATTTACCGCTATTATCGACGGGTCTTATAATCAACAAAATCGGCCACTGAATATGTGACAAACACGTGTTTATGTTGTTACTTTACTGGAATGTATCCTCTAAACTACCACAATCGGGTTCGTGTTGTTACTTGACTAGAGTGTAATCTCTAAACTACCATAATCGGGTTATTACAGTTAACCTGTTTTAAGTCAAATTTAGAATTATAACAGTTTTTATATATTTGAACCTTAGATGACGACGACGAAGAAGAAAAGACCACTAAACCATCTCAAGGTAAGCGATTTACTTTTAATGATTACGATTGTTACTGTTTAATTTTGAATCTAATTTATCGTTGAATTTTGAATCTTACTTATTGTTGAATCATGAACGTTACTTATTGTTGAATGATGAATGTTACTTCTTGTTGAATGGTGAATGTTACTTATTGTTGAATGATGAATGTTACTTCTTGTTGAATGGTGAATGTTACTTCTTGTTGAATGATGAATGTTACTTCTTGTTGAAAATAAGAATCTTACTTATTGTTGAATAACGAATCTCACTTTTTGTTGAATTATGAATCTTGCTATAATGTTGAACGATGAATCTTACTTTCTTCTTGAGTGATGTATCTTACTTATTGTTGAATTATGAATCTTACTATATTGTTGAATGATGAATCCAACTTATTGTTGAATGATGAATCCAACTTATTGTTGAATAATGAATCCAACTTATTGTTGAATGATGAACCTTAATTATTGTTAAATTATGAATCTTACTTTATTGTAGAATAAAAACATTACTGATTTTTGAATCATGAGTCTTACTTATTTTTGATTGATGAATTTTACTTATTTTAGAATTACGAATGTTACTTATTATTAAGTGATGAATGTTACTTATTACTGAGTGATGAATCTTTCTTATTATAGAATAACGAACATTACTGATTGTTGAATCATGAATCTCACTGATATTGAAGTGTATTTTCACAGAGACAATTTAAGAACTTTTTTTGACATTTTAAGCTTCTTTAAGTACTGTTTGAACAAAATGAAAGATATCTGACATTTAAATGTTTTTCGCATTTAATTTGCTTCTTATTTTAACAAGATATGTGTCGTGTCCAAAATTCTTGATTTTCTGTTTTACTTTTTTAGCTTAAAATGATCATATAATGTTCTTAAGTTAATCGATAGCTTTAACTTTACTAGAATTATGTAACTACTAGATAACATCATAAATAATATTCAACGTTAAACTGGTACACAATTAAAAACATTTTATTTAGGCCTATCTATGGCCTTCAAAAAAGTTGACGACTTTACATGTTTCTGAAGATGACGTTGTAACGTCGAAACATGTAGAGTCGTCAACTTTTTGAAGGCCATAGATAGGTCTAAATAAAATGTTTTTAATTGTGTACCAGTTTAACGTTGAATATTATTTATGATTTTAACTTTATATACAAGTGCCAAAATACTATAATTACTAGATAACATTTAAACCAATGTCAATGACTTATTTCAAGCTGTTATATGTAGTTTTAAACAAAACCAACAATATTGTTAACGGCATAAATATACTGATGTGTAAGAAATAAGAGCTTTTAATTAAGTATAACTGGTATCGTATTAATTGGTGAAACATTACAGTTTTTCTTTATCTAGTAAGAAAATACACGGAACAAATATTTCACTTTCCGGTAGGATTTGATTTTACATCAGTTTGAAAGAAAATTGTATATTTTTTGACAGCTTTTTCGATGGACGATATAGCTTCCCCTGCCGGCTGTGAGCCAGAATATCAGAAAATTGAGTTTCCAGTATCTCGTGACCCTCTTACTGTGTTATGGCCTACTTGTACGCGTGTTAAACGCTGCAGTGGATGTTGCCCAAGCCATCTTTTAGAATGTGTACCTACCCACAATTCAACAGCTTCATTCAAGGTAGATTAATTACAAACCTTCGATTGTTAAAATATTATTAACGTAGGCTGTTGTTGTTGTTTTGAAGTTAAGCACGAAGCTGCACAATGGGCTATATGTGCTCTGCCCACCACGGGTATCGAAACCCGGTTTCTAGCGTTGTAAGTCCGCAGATACACCGCTGTGCCACTGGGGGGTATTAACGTAGGCGTGTTTCCAACAGTTTCTGTTGCTGATCGCTCTGTGGAGACCAGTTATTGATATAAATCACGTTGTTTCCGATATCCCATTCCGTAGTATTCCCCTTTTTTTTTTTCATAAAGTAAATTAAATTGTGTATCTTATAAATTACAAGTATTTTATATCCCAGTTCTTTTATGATTTAGTGTGGTTGAACATACTATTATTGTACACTCTTCTCATTCTTCAAAATCACAAAATAACTTGAAAAGTAGATTAAGAATGTAGGCCTAACGTGATGTCTTATTGACAAGTATAATTAATTATAATCCGGGTTGTAATAGGCGTTCACAACATAACAATTATGTTTCCAACAGCCTCCTGTTGCTGGTTGCTCTATGAAGACCAATTATAGAACTAAACCACGTGATTTCCGACACTATTTCGTAACATTTCCCTTTTCGTTCTTAAAGTAAATTAAATCGTGTATCTTCTTGTAGACCTATAAGTATTTCATGATCTAGTTTCGCGTGCTTAAGATATGTTTTGATACAATAACGATATGCAAGTACACACTTTAGTGTTTTATATACTTCACGGGTATATGTTATTCGTATGGCACGTGCCAAACTTATTCAGCAAAAGTAAATGGTTGACTGAATACATAGCGATATACGGTGAATAAACTTTCGTTATGTATTTACGCATTTTGACACAACACCAGTGTTTTATATCATTTAGTGTATCCAGTAGGTCCGCTTGAAATGGTGTTTTTTAATAGAGGGGGGGGGGGATCTAGAAATCTAACGATGAATTTATTCACCACTACGATGTTGTTAGTTCTTTTGGTGCTGATGTATTTAATTGTGGTAGACATAACTGTTGTTGTAATATGGACTATTTGTGCACAAAACCTTGGTGAGTTATTAGTAAATCAAAAACGAAATGTAGATGGCGTGGTAACTAATCTCTTATGCACACACAAAAAGAGACAACGTTATTAGATATATATATCAATTTCGAAAAAAAAAACAAACGTTATGAGATATATATATATATATATAT
>NW_013669039.1:126042-127863 GCF_000517525.1 Limulus polyphemus
CTGTTGTTGTAATATGGACTATCTGTGCACAAAACCTTGGTGAGTTATTAGTAAATCAAAAACGAAATGTAGATGGCGTGGTAACTAATCTCTTATGCACACACACAAAAAGAGACAACGTTATGAGATATATATATCAATTTCGAAAAAAAGACAACGTTATGAGATATATATATGAATGTAGAGAAAAGACAACGCTATTAGATATATATCAATGTAAAAAAGTCAACGTTATGAGATATATATATCAATGTAGAAAAAATACAACGTTATGAGATATATATATCGATGTAGAAAAAAAAAGACAACGTTATGAGATATATATCAATGTAGAAAAAATACAACGTTATGAGATATATATATGGATGTAGAGAAAAGACAACGTTATGAGATATATATATGGATGTAGAGGAAAGATCTAATAACGTTGTCTTTTTTCTACACTGATATATATCTAATAACGTTGTATTTTTCTACATTGATATAAATCTAATAATGTTGTCTTTTTTCTACATTGATATATATCTAATAACGTTGTCTTTTCTCTACATCCATATATATCTAATAACGTTGTTTTTTCTACATTGATATAATACAACGTTATTAGATATATATCAGTGTAGAAAAAAGACAACGTTATTAGATATATATCAGTGTAGAAAAAAGACAACGTTATTAGATATATATCAGTGTAGAAAAAAGACAACGTTATTAGATATATATATCAGTGTAGAAAAAAAGACAACGTTAATAGATATATATCAATGTAGAAAAAAAAGACAACGTTATGAGATATATATATGGATGTAGAGAAAAGACAACGTTATTAGATATATATCAATGTAGAAAAAAGACAACATTATTATAAATTTATATCAATGTAGAAAAAATACAACGTTATTAGATATATATCAGTGTAGAAAAAAAGTCAACGTTATTAGATATATATCAATGTAAAAAAGACAACGTTATGAGATATATATATCAGTGTAGAAAAAAGACAACGTTATTAGATATATATATCAGTGTAGAAAAATAAACGTTATTAGATATATATCAGTGTAGAAAAAAAAAGAAACGTTATTAGATATATATATATATCAGTGTAGAAAAAAAGACAACGTTATTAGATATATATCAGTGTAGAAAAAAAGACAACGTTATTAGATGTATATCAATGTAAAAAAGACAACGTTATGAGATATATATATCAATGTAAAAAAAGACAACGTTATTAGATATATATCAGTGTAAAAAAAAGACAACGTTATTAGATATATATCAGTGTAAAAAAAAGACAACGTTATTAGATATATATCAGTGTAGGAAAAAGACAACATTAGATATATATCAGTGTAGAAAAAAAAGACAACATTAGATATATATCAATGTAGAAAAAAGACATTATTAGATATATATCAGTGTAGAAAAAAAAGACAACGTTATTAGATATATATCAGTGTAGAAAAAAAGAAAACGTTATTAGATATATATCAATGTAAAAAAAGACAACGTTATGAGATATATATATCAATGTAGAAAAATACAACGTTATGAGATATATATCAATGTAGAAAAAAAGACAACATTATTAGATATATATCAATGTAGAAAAAAGACAACGTTATTAGATATATATCAGTGTAGAAAAAAAAGACAACGTTATTAGATGTATATCAATGTAAAAAAAGACAACGTTATGAGATATATATATCAATGTAGAAAAAAAGACATTATTAGATATATATCAATGTAGAAAAAAGACAACGTTATTAGATATATATCAGTGTAGAAAAAAAAGACAACGTTATTAGATGTATA
>NW_013669040.1:0-1240 GCF_000517525.1 Limulus polyphemus
GGGGCGTAATAATGTGACAGTCAATTCCACTATTCAATGGTAAATGAGTAGCTCAAGAATTAGCAGTTGGTGGTGTTGAATAGCTGCATTCCCTCTAGTCTAGCATTGCTAAAATGAGAACGGCTAGCGCAGATAAGTTAGCTCTCGTGTTGCTTTACGAAAAACTCAAAATAAGCCAAACATATCAAAATACTTTTTTCCACTAACATTTGAAAACTTTTGTAACCCGTAACAATGGGAGTATAATGTGGGGTTAAAAAATATATTGATAATTTCGCGGACTGTAAGAAACGACAGAGAAACTCAGAACGAGTGTTCGAAACACTGGGGCTACGTTGTTTAATGAACATCTGTTTTTTTTTTACTTAAATTACTTCTACTACTCTTTGTATTCTCGATAGTAAGACCTGTTTTCGAAAGTTCCAATATACAAGTCAATATAAGCTTGACAAACGATTTCTGTTACTATCAATAATAAGTGCAACAACTTATGTCTGCCACACAAGTTACACATAACTATGGTAGGACATTGATGGGGTGTGCTGTTCCCATGACAACCAGGAAACCTCAGGAAAGCACTAACATTACTGTTTTCTAATGAACTAGCTCTGGGCTCAGGGTTGACTTGACGCATTTCCGTTTCTCTCAAAACATCGAAACGTGTCGTTCCCCCCCTTCAAATATATCTTCTAGAATATATCGCTGTTTAGACGTAATAATGTCAACACCCAATCTCTGTCATTGGTTCAAAAATTAATTGATTGACAAAATGAAAAAAAAAACCTACAAAATATATAGTTATCAACGTGAAAAAAATGAGTAATTTGTCGGTTTTCTTAAGGCGTTCTTATACGTTTCATTTATTATCAGCACGTCTGTCTATATATAGCAGACAAGTAGTGAGGTTGATAGATTCTATGGTGAAAAAACTCTTTACGTCCTTTTAGTAGAGACAAGTTTCTATCGTAATTTTTTTCTGATTTATTTCCATGAATGTAGATTAATCTGAAAGTATACATATATATACTTCATAGAGAAAATAGAGGATGTTTATGAATTCAACGTGTGAAACATATATTTATATACGTTTCACACGTTGAATTTAAAAGCATCCTCTAAACTGCGAAAACAATTCATTTGAACCATTAGTAACAAGAAGAATTGTTTTTGTTTGTTTTTGGAATTTCGCGCAAAGCTACACGAGGGCTATCTGCGCTAGCCGTCCCTAATTTAGCAGTGT
>NW_013669040.1:2044-17635 GCF_000517525.1 Limulus polyphemus
ATAAAGCTAAGTAAGTTGAGTAGTTGCTACATTATAATGAACAGATAAAGCTAAGTAAGTTGAGTAGTTGCTACATTATAATGAACAGATAAAGCTAAGTAAGTTGAGTAGTTGCTACATTATAATGAACAGATATAGCTAAGTAAGGTGATTAGTTGTTACATTATTATGAACAGATAAAGCTAAGTAAGTTGAGTAGTTGCTACATTATTATGAACACATAAAGCTAAATAAGTTGAGTAGTTGCTACATTATAATGAACAGATATAGCTAAGTAAGGTAATTAGTTGTTACATTATTATAAACAGATAAAGCTAAGTAAGTTGAGTAATTGATAGATTACTATGAACACATATATCTAAGTAAGGTGATTAGTTGTTACATTATTATAAACACATAAAGCTAAGTAAGTTGGGAGTTGTTACATTATGATGATCAGATAAAGCTAAGTAAGTTGAATAGTTGCTACATTATTACGAACACATAAAGCTAAGTAAGTTGAGTAGTTGCTACATTATTATGAACACATAAAGGTAAATAAGTTGAGCAGTTGCTGTATTATTATCAACAGAACAAACGCTATGTTTATTACTGTCAGCATAGAAAAGCTTGATACAATTAGGGTATTGTAGCGTTACTCAAAGGAGATGAAAAATTATGTAAGTAGGAGGGATATACGAATTAGCATTAGTGAAAAAGCAACACGCTAATTAAGTTTGAGCCTTATTCAGTATATAGAATGAAACTATGAAATATTCGGGCTCGAAGTGCTTAGGTTTGCTCTCCTTCGTTTCCTCACTTAGCGTCTGATTACGTAACATTAAGTAAATTTTCCAGACGTATTGAATCCTGACAAGACTACATTGTTCTAGTTGCTTATTATACACTCGTTAAACTCATAATGTATGTGTGGATTAATTTATGGAACGTAGCTGCTAACCCTAAAACTAGCTCTTTTGATATACATAGTGGCACTGGCTTAACTTGATGGAACCCTAATCAGCTACATACTTTGAAATTTAAATTGATCAATTAAGAAAGGCTATGCTGTTGACTCACTGCTTACAAAGGGTACTTTAATGGACGCAAACTTTTGAAAACGTTTTCTTATGCTGTACTCTATGGTTCAGAATTTTCAATATTGTACCCACGTTATATTCTTCGTGAATATGTTCCTTGGAGTTCGGTATGATTTCCTAACAGCAAAACCTTACCGAGTAAACCTTTATCTCCTACATGGGCAGAGAAAATACCTTAAGGAAGGTGGCCAGTCGTGATATAGTAACTAGCTTGTCTGAACTGCGAATCTGAAGATTCATGGCTGATGTCCCGTTGCCTCAAAGAAACACGCGTCACAGTTTGGGATTGTGGGTGCGCTATTGAAGTGACGGTCAAACAAGATTAGCGTTGGTGCCGCTTTTCCTCTAGTCTACGAGTTCAAAATTAGGAATGGCTATTCGAAGATGGCCTTGGTGTAGATTTGTGAGAAATTTCGCCAAATAAACAACGTACAAAACATACAAATTTTCTGCAGAAAATTAGCATTTACGTTTGTAAAAGAACTCGATTCGTATGTACTAAATAAGGTAGTTCTATCACCCTGGGATCAACATCAGCTGTGTGATCCTATACTCCCTGTATAATTCATCGAGAGCACGAGGTGAAAAGTTTGTTTGTTTGAATTTCGCACAAAGCTACACGAGGGCTATCTGCGCTAGCCGTCCCTAATTCAACAGTGTAAGACTAGAGAGAAGGCAGCTAGTCATCACCACCCACCGCCAACTCTTGGGCTACTCATTTACCAACCATAGTGGGATTGACCGTCACATTATAACGCCCCCACAGCTGAAAGGGCGAGCATGTTTGGTGGGACGGGGATTCGAACCCGCGACCCGCAGATTGTGAGTCGAGCTCTCTAACCACCTGGCCATGCCGGGCCCGAGGTGAAAAAGAGAGAGAGGACAAAAAAAACAACAACAACAAATTAATGAATATTTCAATAACAGTTTTATAGCGTAGTTAGAGCTACAATCGTATAATAAGCAAACAATTTATTTGACACACTATTTAATATTAGTGTGAAATGGTTTCTTTCGTCTAATATTAATCTTCTGTTATATATATTATGTATGGCTGATTTTTATTCAATGTGTCGAGTTTGACTAATAACATATCTTGGACTGCACAAAGCTGGTTTTATCCTTAACGAACAGTTAGGTTACGTGTTGCATGTAATGATAACTACGAGGAGGCAAATAGTCCTTTCGTAATCCTGCAGTTTGAATACGTTATGAGACTACTGGAATACTGGGCGAATAAGTTCTGCCACACAAATGACAATTTTCCCAAAGCTTTATCGTGACTCGAATAAAAGTAAAATTAGCGCCCATGTACTGTTGTCTGATTTGGTTACAAATTACTCGGTTTTACTGTTATATATATATTTAATTTAATGTGTATATTAAATATTATTCTTAAAGCGTAATGATATACAACTTTTTTTTAGCACAAAGCTACATAATGGGTTATCAGCACTGTGTTCTCCGGGTGTATCGAACCATGAATTGTAGCATTATAAGCTCCGAAGCTTATCGCTAAGTCACCGGGAGGACTGTTGATATTAAAAACGTAGGTGGTATAAGGTTTACACATTTTCTTAACTTTTCCACTACCATGTCCCCCTCTAGAGCACTACAATGGACAAATTTATATTCCCCTCTAGAACACTGCCATGAACACATATATGTCCCCCTCTACAGCACTACAATGGACAAATTTATATTCCCCTCCAGAACACTGCCATGAACACATATATGTCCCCCTCTACAGCACTACAATGGACAAATTTATATTCCCCTCTAGAGCACTGCCATGAACACATATATGTCCCCCTCTACAGCACTACAATGGACAAGTTTATTTCCCCTATAGAGCATTACCATGGACACATTTATACCCCCCTCTATAGCACTTCATGGACAGATACATTTATACTCCCCTCTAGAGCACTCCATGGACACGTTTATACCATCCTCTAGAGCACTGTCATGAACACATTTATACACCCTCTATGGACACATTTATACCGCCTCTCTAGAGCACTCCATGGACACGTTTATACCATCCTCTAGAGCACTGTCATGGACACATTTATACACCCTCTAGAGCACTTTATGGACACATTTATACCGCCTCTCTAGAGCACTCCATGGACACGTTTATACCATTCTCTAGAGCACTGTCATGGACACATTTATACACCCTCTAGAGCACTCCATGGACAGTTTATACCCTCCTCTAGAGCACTCCATGGACAGTTTATACCCTCCTCTAGAGCACTGGCATGGAAGTTTCATCATATTTTCCCTTCAAACTTCCCAAAGTCTATCAGTTTCAAGTGTCACATAAGTAATGAAATATTAAAACATGTGCCTTTTTGTTTTTTGTTGTGTATCTACAAACATACCTGGCACAGGGAGGAGAGTTATTTATCTATAAAGGTAGCAGTGAAAGAGAAAAAAAAACATTTTATAATAAAATATATCATGCTCAAAATGTACATATTTTATTTATTGACTACATATATAATAAATGAATGTAATGTCCAGCACTTTTAAGTAGTTTTTATAGATATCCTTGTAATGTGTGAATTGTTCTGAAAGTTTGGTTATATAGAAGTAATATATTTATTGTTTCCCAGATGCTTTCATTTATAGCTAACTATGATTGTGTGGCTTGTTTTGTTTTTAGAAGAGCATTTTGAGTAAAAATAAAGTATTTTTACCATAAGACAACTTGAAATTAATCCTTACAAACACCTAAACATCTTTACGTGCAGAATGATTAGATCGTTGCAAGCTGAGGTCCAAGCTTGAGGTCTAACCTACGTGTGTACCACAACACAGCTTCAAATCGATCCTTACAAACACCTAAACATCTTTACGTGCAGAATGATTAGATCATTGCAAGCTGAGGTCCAAGCTTGAGGTCTAACCTACGTGTGTACCACAACACAGCTTCAAATCGATCCTTACAAACACCTAAACATCTTTTACGTGCAGAGTGATTAGATCCCTACAAGCTGAGGCCCAAGCTTGATGTCTATTCTATGTGTAGATGCTTAGAAAAAATCACGTGAATTAAGGACTTAGATAATTCTACTTTCGGTCCGAGTAAATAGTGATGTTGAAAAACCGCGACCAGATATATCTACACATTTATTCTTAGGTTTAAAAAAGTAGATTACAATTAGTTTTCGTAATTAACCATATGGTACTGTTGAATTTGCTAAGAAAAAGTACAAGGTTCGTTTATTTAGCCCCCAGTGGCACAACGGTATGTCTGCGGACTTACAACGCTAGAATCCGGGTTTCGATACCCGTGGTGGGCAGAGCACAGATAGCCCATTGTGTAGCTCTGTGCTTAACTTCCAACAAACAAACGTATACCAGCGGAAAACAACAACTGCGGAAACTGTAGGAAAAAATACCTTGCACGTTTCAACAACTGATTAGAAATAGCTTATTCAAAACGTTGATTGATATGACACATATATAGATGTATTGACAAATAGAGATGATAAAAAAAACGAACTGAAGAACATCCACATAAAATCTAAAACACAAGTAAGGTTAACAATTCTATGTGCTTAACTTAGACTTTAGGATCATGAATATTGTTAAAAATAAAACAGTTAACATATCGTTAAAAATAAAACAGTTAACATATTGTTAAAATAAAACAGGTAACACGTTGTTAAAAATAAAACAGTTAACATATCGTTAAAAATAAAACAGTTAAGATATTGTTAAAATAAAACAGTTAAGATACTGTTAAAATAAATCAGGTAACGTATTGTTAAACATAAAACAGGTAATATTTTCTTAAAAATAAAACAGTTAACATATTGTTAAAAATAAACAGGTAACATATTGTTAAAAATAAAACAGGTAACATATTGTTAAAAATGAAACAGGTAACATATTGTTAAAAGTAAAAAAGGTAACATAGTCTCGAAGTTGAAGCGCTCTAGAAACATACAAAATAACTTCAAAATACAAGAATTTCTCTATCACATTTTATGCCATTATATCACCGAGAGAAGCTGAAACCAGTTTAAGAAGTAATGCTTGTAAAACAACGATAAAACTTATCTATTTTCAATTAACTTGTCAAAGTCTTCTGTGTTACATTCAAATCTATTTTTATACTCTGTATTTCTTTATTTATAAAGTAAATTTTATAATATCTCCAACGTTCTAAAATTTTATACATTCTACTTTTCTTCTGAATGCTTTCAAATAAAAGGAACTTGATATTTGGATATTTCCTCTTATTGGAGTTGAGTTTTTAGTTTTCTCTTGTTAGAAGTTTGATTTTGGATTTCCGAGTTTTCTTGAATTTTTTTTTCCCAACTTACTCTTCTTGGAGTTAAATTTTGGACCTCCGGCTCTTCCTTGAGTTAAGCATTTGAGTTTTGCTCTTGTTAGAACTGTATTTTGATTCTATTTTTATCTCGTTAGTTCTTTGAAGTTTGTTTTTGAACACTTGTTTTCTAAACTACTAGTTTCTCTTCAGTGCTAAGAGAATGCAATATTGTTGTTGATTTTCTCCATTCTTTCAATTTGTATTCAAAATGAAATAATTTTACCTTTGAATTTTTTTTAGTTTTACAATCGATATGATATTAACATCCCTACTTATTTCCTACAAATATTTCTAAATTCTTCACTAAACTCACCTCAATTAAAGTATTTCCAGACTAGGTAACACAGCTTAGACATTAACAATCGAGCCTAATCAAGTATGAAATATTACTGCTTTACCCATGTTGCATTACGATACACACTCGAGTGACGCATGTACAAACCTAATATTCCTTAAAATAATATTAAGTTTTCACAGCTAGGAAACGCTTATTTTTAATGTAAATAATGGACCTTTCGAATAGAGTTGAAAATAAATTTCTTGGCATCAGTACTGGCAATAAAATAGAGATCACACACTTTACCTTTATCACCATATTTACTCAGAATTTGGAAGGTAAAGTTGTGAATCGTGAGAGTTCAAGTTCGCGTCCCGTTGCCGAAAAAACATGCTCTGTATCTTGGAATCGTAAGAGCGCTAATAGAAGAGGTAGTCGAATCCCATTCTTCAGTCAGATAAGACTTTTACTCTAACCTATCAACTAGCCTAGCAACTAACCTATCAACTAGCCTAGCAACTAACCTATCAACTAGCCTAGCAACTAACCTATCAACTAGCTTAACAATTAAAGACAGCCATCCGTAACTTAATATGAAATTTCTAAGTTAAACAACACATATATCTGTATCTCACGTTAATGTTTGTACAACACATACATATCTGTATCTCACATTAATGTTTGTATAACACATATATATCCGTATATCACATTAATGTCCGTGCAACACATATATATTTGTATCTTACATTAATGTCCGTACAACACATATATATATCTGTATCTTACATTAATGTCCGTACAACACATATATATCTGTATATCACAATAATGTCCGTACAACACATATATATCTTTATCTTACATTAATGTTGTACAACACATATATATCTGTATATCACAATAATGTTCGTACAACACATATATATCTGTATCTTACATTAATGTCCGTACAACACATATATATATCTGTATCTTACATTAATGTCCGTACAACACATATATATCTGTATATCACATTAATGTCCGTACAACACACATATCTGTATCTTACATTAATGTCCGTAGAACACATAAATATCTGTATATCACAATAATGTTTGTACATCACATATATATCTGTATCTTACAATAATGTTCGTACAACACATATATATCTGTATATCACAATAATGTCCGTACAACACATATATATCTGTATCTTACATTAATATCCGTACAACACATATATATCTGTACATCACATTAATGTTTGTACAACACATATATATCTGTATCTTACATTAATGTCCGTACAACACATATATATCTGTATATCACAATAATGTTTGTACAACACATATATATCTGTATATCACAATAATGTTTGTACAACACATATATATCTGTATATCACATTAATGTTTGTACAACACATATATATCTGTATATCACAATAATGTTTGTACAACACATATATATCTGTATCTTACATTAATGTCCGTACAACACATATATATCTGTATATCACAATAATGTTTGTACAACACATATATATATAGTCACGTAAGTACTAAACAAATATGTTCGTGTTTCATATTCTAAACTCATTTTAGAACTTGCTAAAGTGTGGACACGAACACGTTTATCTATTTATTCACCTCTTTTGTTTTAGCGCTCAGCTGCACGACAGGCTATCTATTCTGTGCCTACCGCGGGAAACGAACGTTGAATTCTAGCGTTATAAGCCATCAAGCTTACCGCAGAGCCATCGGGGAGATACATACATTTGCTTACAAACTTAGTTAGGCAGTTTAGTATAGCTCAGAAACCAATAATGTGTGTGTCTGTTTCTAAAAAAATGAAGGAAACACAATTATTCGAAAGAATAAGTTCTCAGATGTTACTAACATTTAAAGTTTACTTTTAAACATTTTAAAAGAATCAAATAACAAAGTTTATCAATTCTTTAAAGTTTTAAGGTAGTAATTACTGTGCCATAAATATTCGAATTAAGTACGTATCTCGAGTTGGGCAAGTTTCTTTGATAAAACTATGATCTATGAAATTGGGGCATTTAAAAAAAAAATAGAACTGTGATCTATGAAATTAAGAAAAGTTTCTTTAATCAGAATATGATCTATGAAATTGGGACAAATTTATTTAATCAGACTATGATCTATGAAATTCAGTAATCACAGAGTAAACGCGTTAGTCAGCAAAAGCAAAAAACAACAGAAATCATTATACCGTTTTTTTTTACAAGGTCGTTCACACGGGATTTCTTCCATAATGGGTTTTAATAGCTAGCCACCAAACGATTTTAGTGCTCAAAGGGGAACTTTTCTCAGAAAAAAGAATGAATAATACTTTACGAATTAAGTTATTGCAAGGTTAGTGATAAGAGTCAATGTTTTGCATTTTTATGGTTAAATAATGTAGATTTCTGTTGGACGCATTTTGTAATTAGGCGAAATAATATTAGAAATATATAGCGCGTGATTAAGTCGAACAAACGAGCTGTTTAAATTGCCTGTATAAAGATAAATCAACGCTTGTTGAATATATTTGTAAGTATAATTGAATAACAAAATAATATTTTTTTTTATTTATTCGCGGTACTGTTTATAACGCACACTGTTTTCATGTATTTTGACAACTTTTTTTGGATGTACTATAATTTGTATATTAACTTCTTATAAAATTCAGACTTTAATAGACCTGAAATAAATTGAAGATTTTATTTATCAGAATGAAATATTTGCTATTTTCTCCTTACTTTTTCCTTAGTTCAGATGTCTTTTGAAGGTTTTATTTATCAGAATGAAATATTTGCTATTTTCTCCTTACTTTTTCCTCAATTCAGATGTCTTTTGAAGGTTTTATTTATCGGAATGAAATATTTACTATTTTCTCCTTACTAGAAAGATGTATTATTATTTTCCTCAATGCAGATGTCTTTTGAAGATTTTATTTATCAGGATGAAATATTTGCTATTTTCTCCTTACTTTTTCCTCAATTCAGATGTCTTTTGAAGGTTTTATTTATCAGAATGAAATATTTACTATTTTCTCCTTACTAGAAAGATGTATTATTATTTTTCCTCAATTCAGATGTCTTTTAAAGGTTTTATTTATCAGAATGAAATATTTACTATTTTCTCCTTACTAGAAAGATGTATTATTATTTTTCCTCAATTCAGATGTCTTTTGAAGGTTTTATCGAATATCAGTAATTTTAGTGTCTTTGCTTTTGAAACAAATATCAAACAGTTTATTACTATTTGCTTTTATAAAATGAAAAAAAGTTTAAATTTAAGTCAGAACGGTCTCTCAAATATGTTGTCGTATGTGATAATCTGTTCCGCTTAAACTTTGCTATGTTACCTTAAAAACAGTTTCTTTCCCCAAAAATCTAACTTGAACTTTCAATATAAATAAAAACCGTATTACGATTTTGTCCCGGAAAAGTAACATCCTCGTAAATGTAAGTGAAAAGCAAATTAAAAGACAAACGCATAAGCCTTTAAACGAAAGTTCACTGAAAAAAAAGAAAGAAAAAAGCTGGTACTCAATGTTCATCCTATATTGGCATTTTTTTTTTTTTTGCTGCCAATGGTTAACATATGAGAAAGGTTTTATTTTACACTGTGTATTAGAACACTATACCTAAACTTTATAACTAAAGTTTCTTCTCAAGAAAAGAGAGACAAAATACGATCTTGGAATTCGATGAGCGGCATACTTTGTGGTATGATCCAACTTTTCTCATCTTCTGTGTTGTTTTTACTGTGACATGACTTGGTGCTACTGTTTGTTATTAAATTCACTTTGGAGGCATCAAGGAGGCCTACCCGCACGTTCTCAATTATGTTTTAACCTCGCTACTAAGTCTATGCTGTAACACAATTTTTTTTTGTAGGGGGAGGGGCTATTTCCAGACACACGACTGTAAATCATAGATTGCCGGAGATTGCAAAACCCATTAAGTTGTTACAAATATATATATGTATGTATTTTCATGTCTGAAATATTTTTTAGAAAATTATGAGTGAATCCCAAAGACATATACAGATTCAAAACTTTACACAACAAGGTAAGTTGTAAGGAAAGATTGTCGTTATTTCTAAGCAACAAAGTGTCTTAATGAACCTATTGAATTAGATACTACATCCTCAGATCTAGAAAAAGTTACACATATATAACATAACAAGCATTATAAACAATGAATGTAAGAAAAATATAATATACGAATTCAAACATACCCTTACCTTTGGAAGGAGCCGTTTATTCCCTCAGCTATTTTCTTAAATTAGGAATAAGACACTCAATGACTCAATATTTGATATAAAGAAACGAAACTTAACTAATCATAATCTGTTTATCATTTTTTTCATTGGTGGAATATATTTTCAAATTATAAAAGTTTATAGTACTCGTTTAACATAACATATATTTCCAAACCAATTAAGAACGCTACCTTGTAATGTGTGCTTCATTAATAATCTCGACAGATTAAAAGCGACAATTTACTGAAATTAATCACATTTATAAGAACGTTGTTCTACGTCCAGTGTTACTACTGGAACTACTGAATCTAATAATAATGAACATAGACTATTGCCCGACACTGTAGTTCCCGTTGTAATAAGCTTCCGCAAAGGATGGCGAGGCCAATTTTAAGCTATATGTCTTGACAGGCTCTCAGAAAATCCTCCGCTGTACGTGAGCATCGGCTTTTAGGACCATGTTTAAGCAGACATAGTTGACAAGCATATGGTAAAATGGGATTGCCGTGATTTAAGCTCCTTTGTTCACTAACTTTCTTATGAAAACAACCTTTGATTTTGAGATGTGGCTAAAAGATTGTGAACTTTTGGCTTGAGAGCTTTCGTAAGTTTCTAATTCTTGTTAACATTATCAGGAGATATTCCCAACTTCCTCTATCGTTGGGTCAAAAGGTTCTCTTATTGTACTGTAAGTTCTGGTGTGGTAGTTTCTTCTTTTTCCAACAAATAAATCCTTTGTGTCTCAATCGTCTAATAATCTCACGATATAAATGGGAAAAATGGGACATATTCTCCAAGTCATAAGATAAGTATCCTTCCTTGGAGAAAGGCTGGAACATACTCTCCAAGTCATAAGATAAATATCCTTCCTTGGAGAAAGGCTGGAACATACTATCTAAGTCATAAGATAAATATCCTTCCTTGGAGAAAGGCTGGAACATACTCTCCAAGTCATAAGATAAATAATCTTCCTTGGAGAAAGGATTGAATATATCTCCAAGCCATAAGATAAATATCCTTCCTTGGAGAAAGGATTGAACATATCTCCAAGTCATAAGATAAATATCCTTCCTTGGAGAAAGGCTGGAACATACTATCCAAGTCATAAGATAAATATCCTTCCTTGGAGAAAGGCTGGAACATACTATCCAAGTCATAAGATAAATATCCTTCCTTGGAGAAAGGCTGGAACATACTATCCAAGTCATAAGATAAATATCCTTCCTTGGAGAAAGGCTGGAACATACTCTCCAAGTCATAAGATAAATAATCTTCCTTGGAGAAAGGATTGAATATATCTCCAAGCCATAAGATAAATATCCTTCCTTGGAGAAAGGATTGAACATATCTCCAAGTCATAAGATAAGTATCCCTCCTTGGAGAAAGGCTGGAACATACTCTCCAAGTCATAAGATAAATATCCGTCCTTTGAGAAAGAATGGGACATATTCTCCAAGTCATAAGATAAGTATCCTTCCTTGGAGAAACGCTGAAACATACTATCCAAGTCATAAGATAAGTATCCTTCCTTGGAGAAAGGCTGGAACATACTATCCAAGTCATTAGATAAATATCCTTCCTTGGAGAAACCCTGGAACATACTATCCAAGTCATATGATAAGTATCCTTCCTTGGAGAAAGGCTGGAAATGAATCAGTTATATGGATGGCAGATGCAGTTAGTGGTGGGACTAAAAATAGGGCCCGGCATGGCCAGGTGGTTAGGGCGCTCGACTCGCAATCTGCGGATCGCGGGTTCGAATCCCCGTCACACCAAATATGCTCGTCCTTTCAGCCGTGGGGGCGTTATAATGTGACGGTCAACCCCACTATTCGTTGGTAAGAAGATAGCCCTCGTGTAGCTTTGCACGAAATTCAACACAAACAAACAGACTAAAAATAATATATTGGGTTTACTACGTAGAATAATTAAAACATATTTATATGCTAATAGCTGCATTTCCTCAGAAAAGTAACTACTATTCAATTTCCATTTTTGGTTTTGCTTGCAAAAAAATGTCACAAAAACAAGTTAGCTATTCTAAACCACGTCATAAAGGTGAAACGCAAAAATAATTGAAACGGTATAAAAAAGAAAGTGAACCGATATAGTTGTATTTATACAGATGTATAAGTACAGTCTCACGTGAATATTTGTACATTTCTAAAGTTAGATATATAAATTGAACTTAGGTTTTCTTCCACACAACGTTTTATCGGTATTTATCACGCAATCTTGAGTGTCTTTTTTTTTTTAAACAACTTCTAATTTGCTTTTCAACAGACTCATTGTGAAAACGTGCCTGTTTACGTTAGCGAATAATTAGCGTTTGGGATAAAGATGTCTCTAATCTTGTAGATTTTCAAAGTATGTAAATTTGAAAGAAACTTGCTCTTTTTTTTACTACAATTATGAAACGAATCTCAACAAAGAAAAGAAATTAACATTTAAATATATAAAACAGAAGTAGTTAGTTTTTGGATGGTCAAGTTCAAGGGTCAAGGTCACGCAAATCCAAAAAATCCCTATCCGTTAACAAGGGGACCTGTTTTTCACACTATTTTTGCTCTTTAACTCAGTCACAAATGATCATATTTTGATGAAACTTGGTGGACATATGTAGTATATTATTCCTCATTGTCCTGCTAAAAATGGTTCGTGCCCGTTAATACTGACGGACAATCCGAATGTGATCAGCGCTGCGTGATTTGTATTAAAATGTAAATTATTTATAAGTGGCTCTATTAATACTTTTAAATTTTACATATTTTAAGAATTCTCTCCGTGTATAAAAACAAACAGAAGAAAAAAGTATGTATTATTATTTTCATCGAATATATTTCAACGGAAATATGCGTTGACGACCGTAAGCGTACTGATTCAACGTTCCGTTTTACAAACGTTTCACCACTGTTATATGCAGTACGTTAACTCGTTTTTGAGGACAAGGCAATACGAGTGATAATTTCTTTCATTTCAAACATTCCTTGTTGAGTGGATATTAGCTAGCGTTACGAGAATGTTCAGCCAAGAGCGTTACGAGAATGTTCAGCCAAGAGCGTTACCAGAATGTTCAGCCAAGAGCGTTACGAGAATGTTCAGCCAAGATCTTGGCTGAACATTCTCGTAACGTGTTACCAGAATGTTCAGCCAAGAGCGTTACCAGAATGTTAAGTCAAGAGCGTTACCAGAATGTTCAGCCAAGAGCGTTACGAGAATGTTCAGCCAAGAGCGTTACAAGAAAGCTTGGCCAAAGTCCCTATTTGGTTGTGATTATCCAGTACCAGAAGAGATCGTCCGAACGGTTTGTGTGTGTATGTGTGTGTGAAGCCATTACTTGTATGTAAGAATATAAAAAAAAACTATTTATACTTGTTACGTAAACCACTCTCACTTAATACACACGCGACAGGCACTAAGTTTACGATGAGTTAAGTTCGTCAGATAAGACATGGTAAGTTAGTAAGGTGATTAGCCATTACTATTAGGTACAGCGTAAAGCTTTCAAAGATTATCCTCTCTGCTTTCCTGTTGCTAGGAGCTGAGATCAGATAAGCCCCGGCTCTTCTTCAATGTTGCCTCTTATCTCTGTTACTTAGTATTATCGAGCTACGGTGTTATAGCTGGAATCTGAAATAAAAACAACTATAGTGGCCGTCGCACTCCTGCTCGTGTTTCTCCCAACGCAGTAAATGTACTATTGTTTGATTTTATTTTTCTCTTTTAAGTACACAAAACCTGATCGGCTTAAAGTTTATGTCTTTTCTCTATAGGCCAGTGTTGTTCATATGTTTAACTGCAGTACTTTGGGTTTGGTGTTATCTTGTTTATAATGTACTAAATTTCCGGATTTGCCGAACTTCTACGTGCCGAATAATTTTCTGTTCTTATTATTTGAAACAACAACAACGTATTTTCTAAAAAAAATGTTCGTCTTTTTTTGTTTGTTTTACATAATATTTTACATAATTGATCGACTGTAATAAATTATACCTTCTGTCATAAAGCATACAAATGTTTATTTTTCTGGTTTATTTCGTAATCTGGTTAAGTTTTAATTCCTGTGTGTTTGTTTGTCAGCAAGATTTCTCGTAAACGGCGGAATGTATTTGGAAGAAAGTTGGTATACATTTGAACTATGACCCAACTTAGAAGTTATTAGTTTTTGGAAAGTCAAGATCAAAGGTAAAGGTCACAGCAAAGTCACGAAATTCCCTAAAATCCGTATCTGTTAACGTGGGAACCGATTTTTTGCACTACTTATGCTCTATAACTCATTAGGTTATGGGTCTATTTTACTCATTTCTATAATGTCATGATGTAATTAAATATAACTTTGAGTTTTTTTGTTTTCATGAGGGTTTACGTTAATTTCTAATATTTAACTTATAAAAGTCAAATGTACCTAAAAATTTGGTTTGTTTTGAATTTCGCGCAAAGCTACTCGAGCTACTAATTTAGCAGTGATAGACTAGAGGGAAGATAGCTAGTCAACACCACCCACCGCCAACTCTTGGGCTACTCTTTTACCAACGAATAGTAGGATTGACCGTCACATTATAACGCCCTCACGGCTGAAACGGCGAACATATTTGCGAGTCGAGCATCCTAACCACCAGGCCATTCCAGGGCACAGGTTAATGTAATCCTGTGATAAATTCTGAACCCATTGGGAGAGTTAAATATGTTTGAATGGGATTGACCAGTCACGTGAGTGGCACTAAGTTGCTCCAAGTAAGTCTAATGTTACCACTTTAACTAAGTAACACGAGATTTAATTTTGATTGAATTGGAATGTTAGTCTAATTGTATTGTTGCTTTAAAACCATTTCCACCCAGCATACGACACTACAACTTAGGGTAAACTAGTCAGTTAATGTTAATTAACAGGTTTTAACATATGCTAACGACATTTACCATTTATGAGTTATTGGATAACATGAAAAAGCCTAATAGTTAACTTCAACCCAATTCGATGTTGAAATGTGAAGATGTAAATTTAATTACGTTACATATTTGTTACAAGATTTGTTTATAGCGGCTCATCAATGAGTACATTGTGAAGCACGTAGTAAAACCGAAACGTCGTGTATCTGTATACTTTTCTCAATTTTTTCTAAAAAAAAGTAAAAAATATAAAGCACGTCTTTAAAAAAATTAGTAGTGTCGTCAGGAATTTGCTTTTACAGTGAACATACAAATTTATACTGACCTTTTGAGAACTAAAAACTTTACACAACTGTTTCTTATATAGGTTAACACAATACACTTCCTTAATTGTTGAAGACAAGCAGAATACACCCTCTTATTGTTGAAAGTAACGAGAAATGTTCTCCCACACTTCACCATATTCCAGTCTAAGTAACGAGAAATGTTCTCCCACACTTCACCATATTCCAGTCTAAGTAACGAGAAATGTTCTCCCACACTTCACCATAGTCCAGTCTAACTAAAGAGAAATGTTCTCCCACACTTCACCATAGTCCAGTCTAAGTAACGAGAAATGATCTCCCACACTTCACCATAGTCCAGTCTAACTAAAGAGAAATGTTCTCCCACACTTCACCATATTCCAGTCTAACTAAAGAGAAATGTTCTCCCACACTTCACCATATTCCA
>NW_013669040.1:18609-22168 GCF_000517525.1 Limulus polyphemus
CACCATAGTCCAGTCTAAGTAAAGAGAAATGTTCTCCCACACTTCATCATAGTCCAGTCTAAGTAGCGAGAAATGTTCTCCCACACTTCACCATATTCCAGTCTAAGTAACGAGAAATGTTCTCCCACACTTCACCATAGTCCAGTCTAACTAAAGAGAAATGTTCTCCCACTACAGCTGCTGCTCATCGTCAGAAAGCAAGAGTGAACAATGTTAACATTTGATTGTTTGTTTGTTTCGGATTTTGGCACAAAGCTCCACAAGAGCTATCTTTGCTATCCATTCCTAATTCTAAAGTGATAGACTATAAGGAAGGCAGCTAATTAATAACATCCACCAACTCTGGAACTACTCTGATCGAAAATTAAGATTTTACCGTCACTAATTGTTGATCGCGGCAACGGGAAGGCCATTTTTGGGACGTTTCAAAGTTCGAATGAGATTTATTTTTACTTTTTTTTTTAAATATTGAGGTGTAGTTTAACTATAGAAGGTCTCTTCAGTGACTATTGAACAATGTTTATTACTGAAGGTTTAGGGTTCAACGCTAAAAGAAATATAATATCATGCAGCGAAAACAGACCACGCCATTTTAATTGCAAAGCTGTGCAATGAATTATCTACGCTGTATCCACCGCAAAGACCGAAACTTGACTTTTCACAGTTATAATTCCTCGCGCTTGTTACTGACCCACCGGAGAGCAAACTACAGAAATGTACGTAACTTTGAAAGGTAAGATGTAATTTTTAACTTATACCCCTCAACATAATGTTCGTTAAAAAACCCTCTTTTTTATTATTCTGAGAATTAAAATGCGTACCAAACTAATCCAAAAAATAAACGCAGAAACAAGTTACTGAGTATCACGTGCCTTTTTGTGTTTATAACCAATACAGATGCGTCTAAAATCAAATGTTTTAAATACTTAAGACTTTTGCATAAAAAAAACAACAACAACAACGTATTTACGTTTTTAATTCTCTTGTTAATATTTCTATATGGAGCTTTATACTTAATAATACGCCTTTGAAAGGCATACGTGACAAATAGACGATCGAACGAACGGGAAATTTCGTGTTTTTTTTTCACGCGGAATAAAGCACGAGTGTTGCCGAAAGGCACTCATTTATAAGCAAACAACAAAAGTACCTTAAACATTCCCTATCAGTACGTTTGTGAATAGTATATGCAAGGGAAGTCAGCTGTTTATGCATAACTTACAATTAATGTTAGAAGGTATTCTAGTTATTTTAGTGAATATTCTAATACGATTGTAGTACATGAGTGCGTTCAAAACTTCATCATCGCAATGGAGCAATAGTATTCCGAACGAGCAAGCTGGGAATAATGTCTATAATACTGGGTCATAAAAGCACTTTCTGGAATGGTATACTAGCTCAGCAGATGCCGTTCGCGCCTCCCATTGGCTCAAACAATATTGGCTTGACTTTCACGAGGGGATGTTTAGTCTTATCTAACCTACAGATATGCACTAAACGTTCGCAAAGCTGCAGTTTAATGTCATTTCCTTTTATTAACAGGTTTAATTGCCTGACAGCTTGGAATACATCAGAATCAAAACTAACCGCTTACATAGGATCACAGAACGCTTTCACAACCTTAACTCCATAAACAGATAAAATACGACATCTGTTAGAATCCTAGGTAGAACGTCATGTTTAACACTGTCGATGCATAGTGTGATTCCAAATCCGAGGTAAACACAAGATCCTTTCGCTGGGAAGTAAGGTCTCAGAAACAGACAACAGTTCTATCAAGACCCATGCTAGTGTGTCGTGCGGCTAAAACAACCTGCTGCAGGACACACTTTATTAACAGAAGTGATAGTTTAGTGATTTTCCACCTTCTGTATCTCGGACTGCGATAATTCAAACTATCACATATTTGGAATGGATCGGTTCTATTGGACTCTTACGTCACATACCAGATTTTAAGGTAATCTATTCATAAATTCCTAAGATATAACATCTCCAGTTTTGATTGAGTTTCTTCCAATTTTTTTTTCTCCGCACTAAATATACGGAAACTTTATTTGATAGATAAACATACTTAACTATTATGTTTTTTTTTAAATCTGATACACTGATAGATCTTTACAACCTACAAGTAGGAGTATCATTTGGTGTAAATATAAGCCACAAGGGCAAAGTTATTCAACAAACACCGCTCAAACTTGACGAAACTATTTTCGCACACCTACACAAAACGTCACGTGAGCTGTCTAACATTTTTTACTGCAACTTCACCAAGGGGGTAAAAGTGGACTGCTTCTAGTTTTTTGTCATTTGGATAAAAGACGATTGATTTAGAGCAGCAAAACTGTAAGGTGAAAGGACGTGCAGATACAAAAGTATCGATTAGGCCAAGCAAACTAAATTAGCAGTTTCTAGCTCTAGTTTTCAAAAGAATCATACGGGTGGACAGTTATTATTGATTATTCATTGCCAACTTTTCAGCACAAAGTTGATAATTTTATGAAATTATCCTAATTAAAGAGCATTTAGCATCACGTGATATTAGCTTAAGCAATTAGCATAAATAACGATGCTTGATATGGTAGGACCAATTGCATGAGGGTGATGACAAGAAACTGTTAATCTAAATTTCATGGCGTTATTTAATGGAAGCTATTAACACTGTTTTAGAGAAGAAAAATACCACGATATATTTTAAAGAATCTGGATAATTCTGTAAAGTATAGGTCTGTTCCGAAAAATAGGGTTGCGATCCTAAAGCTAATGTGGGTTAATATCGAGTGTCACTTTCTTATTTGCTGTGATTTGTTGGTGAGTGTTGACAAAAAGTCATGACAGCTAATCAGAAACACCTTTCGCGTGTGAAAAAAAAGGTGCGGCCTGACTAACTACAGAATGAATGTTTGCTGTAAAATTCTTATCAATACTATAAGTGTAGCTACCAGTTTGGCCGCCAATTTGGATTTCATTCCTGTAAGTCGCACACTCAATCCTTTTTTGGCCGTACCTTTTCTTTCACACCTAAGGTGTTTTTGATTAGATAAGATCTTAACAGGATAGACAAGAACTAGGGCGACTGAGATTTCCACGGTAACATCGACAATATAAACATGGAAATGAAACTATGATAACTTTCCCTCTATCATTGAGAACAACGGCAATAAAGAGGAATAATAATGGAATTTATGGACTTTATTCACACGTGGGTTAAACAGCCAGGTCACAGACCTTTAGGATTCACGAACAACCGTCCCTAATTTCGAGCTACTGACCAGAATTAGTTAACATTACCCACCGCCACAAGATATTTTTTCGACTCTTTCAACCGAATAACGTGATTGGCTGTTATTGTATAACTCGCTCAAGGCAGATAGTGTGAAGCATGTTCAGCGCCATTACGTTTCGGACCCCAGATCTTTCGATCTAAGCCCACCACGCTAACCACGTGTGAAGCATGTTCAGAGACATCACGTCTCGAACCGCAGATCTTTCGATCCAAGCCCACCACGCTAACCACGTGTGAAGTATGTTCAGAGACATCACGTCTCGAACCGCAGATCTT
>NW_013669040.1:23168-26850 GCF_000517525.1 Limulus polyphemus
GTTCAGAGACATCACGTCTCGAACCGCAGATCTTTCGATCTAAGCCCACCACGCTAACCACGTGTGAAGCATGTTCAGAGACATCACGTCTCGAACCGCAGATCTTTCGATCCAAGCCCACCACGCTAACCACGTGTGAAGCATGTTCAGAGACATCACGTCTCGAACCGCAGATCTTTCGATCTAAGCCCACCACGCTAACCACGTGTGAAGCATGTTCAGAGACATCACGTCTCGAACCCCCAATCCTTCGATCCAAACCCACCACGTTAACCACGTGTGAAACATGCTCAGTGACATCACGTCTCGAACCCCCAATCCTTCGATCCAAAACCACCACGCTAACCACGTGTGAAGCATGCTCAGTGACATCACGTCTCGAACCCCCAATCCTTCGATCCAAAACCACCACGCTAACCACGTGTGAAGCATGCTCAGTGACATCACGTCTCGAACCTCAGATCCTTCAATCCAAGTTCAATGCGCTTACCACGAAAAAAAACAGTGAGAAAAAAAAGGAAATGCATACAGTAAAAGGTCGCTACAAGGTCATTCATTTCAGCTGTTTCAATAGTTTGATTACATGCATGTGACTAAGATGAGTCACATGAGAATCTATAACAATAGTAATGTACTGGCATGTGACTAAGATGAATCACATGAGAATCTATAACAATAGTAGTGTACTAACATATAACTAAGATGAATCACATGAGAATCTATAACAATAGTAATGTACTAGCATGTGACTTCAGTTCTTTGTTGATAACTTCTAGGAAGCCACTGTGTTAGTAACTTCCAGAAGGATAAGGCGCTAAGACAAAAGATTTCGAGGCTTATAAAGCTCAGAATCGAGTTTCGATTCCCATCGCGTCCAGAATACAGACAACCCATTGTGTAGCTTTGTGCTTAATAGTAAACAATGTGTCATGAATGCTGTTACACACTCAAATGTCAACTGGTAGAACTTAATATTCAAAACTAATATGTTTTTTAGTATAATGAAAGAAATTCATGTATGTTAGTTTATTACACTTTTCCTGTTTGTTCTCAAGTCTTCTGCGATATTTATATTAACCTATCTTTTCCTCTACTTATTAAGCTGAGTTTGTGAATGGGGCATTTCTTTAACATGCAGTTAGATAATCAGTTAGTATATGCAATATATACCAACTTCCATACACTATAGGATTTCAAGCATGATTACGTTTGCATATAATGGTGCAACTCCTAAAAATCAATAATTCCGATTTAATCGTTGCGTTTCTGCTGCTCCCGGAAGCGCTAGTACATGAACCTGATCATGTACTAAGCAGATTGTATGTTCAAATATAAAACTGGTTTCTATGATGTGCATCAAAGCAGGAACAACTTTCTCTCCCAGCTCCTTTAAGTACATATTTAGTATATACACTAATTATACCGTATGTACGTGCCTATTCTTATAGAAGTGATAGCTTGAAATCCCATCAGTAACGTGTTCATTCATCGAAAGAGCTCTACAAAGCTAACCATTAGATATAGTATTGTCTTGTTTTTGTTTCTCCTCTTTTTTTTGTTTTTCTGAAGCACGTTAACTTAGCAATCGTTTACTCTGATATCATGTTTTTAATCTTATCCTATAAAATTTATTTTACAGCTCTTAAGGCTACCATCAAGCTAAAATCGAATTCAAATTTCACCAAAGTGTGTTTTTTTTTGTTTAATTTGTTTTTTGGTTTTTTGTTTTGCAGGAATCGGACCCAGGGTTTTAGCGTTGAAAGTCCACACATAAGCTTACTGCCGATCCACCGGAAGGGGGTGGGGATTCTTTTTGTTTAAAGTAATTACCTTATTTTAGAAATTTCTTGAACAACCTACTGTAAAGAAAGGTTCCACAACATACTGTACAAAAAGGTTCCCAAATGCTTTGTTAATAAATTTCCACTGTGAGAGTACGCATATTCAGTGTTTCAAGTTACAATCTGTACATAACATTCAATACTCGTTCCATTCACCTATGTCCACCATCTCTTGCAGGAAGAACACAAAGGGAGTTCAGTTTTTGCAGCTGTGTTAATAGATGACGTAAGTACACTCATAGTTGAACCCATATTTTACGGTTGTCAAGGAAATAATGAAGAGCGTCTACGACTTTAATCACTGTCACTTCGACCACTTTGCATTGTTCCAATACTAACGTGGTGCTGTTTGACCAAAAACGTTGTATTATTCCAACACTAATTTGGCGCGATCCTACCAAAAACGTTGTATTATTACAATACTAATTTAGCACAATCTGACCAAAAACGTTGCATTATTCCAACACTAATTTGGCGCGATCCGACCAAAAACGTTGTATTATTACAATACTACTTTAGCACAATCTGACCATAAACGTGGCATTATTATAATAATACTTTTGAAGCGCGATCTGAACTAAACACTTTGAATTATTCAATTTATTTCAAATAAGGTCCTTTGACTTATCACCATATTTCAAAATAACATAGAACATTAATTCCAACAGGGATAATGTTACGGTGATTGTTCAGAAGGAACTAAAACTAGAATCATTATCAACTAACTATGGTGTCTAAGGTCCCTTCGCCTGGATAAATACACTGAATCACAGAAAAAGAAACCTTTAAACCGTTCAGAAAGGCAATGACGCAGAAATATTGCCATTATCCTAAAAAATGATTAAGTATACAAGTGGCTATAGAAGCACAAGAAATATAGGTTTTCTTGATGTAATCTTGACGTGAAATTTTACGTTTGAACTGAGCTCTTACTTAACTTTTTTTTTTAAACGAAAGACTTAAGATTTCTAGTCGCAAAGAAAAATCTGATCGGAATTGGTCAAGTTGTTAATCAGCCGATTCACTTTCTTTTCCCTATCATTGGCCTTAATTATATTTCAAAATGATCTTACAGTAATTTGTCGGTACAAAAAACGTCACATTCACCTCAGGCGTGATCTAATATGCTTGATTTTGTCCTTGCTTTCGTGTTAGTATGATCCGTATAGCAAAAAAAAAAAAACATCATGCTCGTAAGGTACAAGTCTCGGGGGGTGGGGGATTACATACTGCTTCGTTAAACCTACTTAAAGTCTCAACTAAAGCCAGTGATGAGGGCAGCATTTTTTTGTATAAGTCTGCTGATTAAGAAAGTGTGGCTACAACTTTATTAAAGCCTACCAGAGGTTATTTGTTATTTCAGTTCTGATGCTTGCACAGTATTCAACCATAATCCTTTGCATGGAAAAGATACATGTTAGCCATAAATCAAGAATCGCGTGACATTTGATATACTGACTACAGGTTTGTTTAAAAGTAAATATATGTTATGATGCGTGACAGGATCACCATGCCAGAGGTAGTGAAATAGATTTAAGATTTCTATATACCTAATTACTAATTTTTATACATTTGATAAATAGTAGTTTTACTGAACTGTTGAAAGTGCAACATGGTGAAGGTTTTCTAACAGTCATTACTTTTTTGATAAACGACAGTGGCAAGAGTGTGTGGTTTGGTATTTCAAACATATCTATGTAAACGTAAATTATATACGACCAGTACATGAGCTAAGCGTATCTTCTTCTTCTTCTGTAGCTTTCCCGTTATCTATACGGGGTCGGCTATTTTTTGGTTGTTGGCAGGGTTTTACCTTGCCGGATGCCCTTCCTGACGCCAAC
>NW_013669040.1:26871-37921 GCF_000517525.1 Limulus polyphemus
CACATTATAACGCCCCCACGGCTAAAAGGGCGAACCCGCGACCCGCAGATTGCGAGGCGAGCGTCCTACCCACCTGGCCATGCCGGGCCATTCATGAGCTAAGTGTATAAAGCATTGAAAAAAAACCTCATACGTTAAAACACACACACAAGTAAATTGAGGATTACTCACAATTAACGGATGAGCCATATATAGATGGATATTAAGTTGTACAGAAAGAACGATGGTTATTATTAGTATTTTTTTTTATTCTAATTCATGTCGATATAAGAATGAAATAAGAAGGCTTTACCTCACATTGAACAACAGAATGTTTAGGTGTTGATCAATTTCTGGTTACGACGTAAAAAAGACGCATAAATTCAGCGTCATTGAATTAGGTTAGAACCCTCTCTGTTTAACGGGGAGTTTATATAGCTAGGGGAGGTACCATTTATTATTTAAATAATTGTAGTATTAGTTTAGTAGCGCCGCCATGTGGTCGGTTGCATAAATTACAGACTGTAGCTGCTTAGAATAGACTTGCTTGACTTTTATTTTCTACTGTGCTTGCAACGTGGATAATCTTAGGTATTAATTTAAGTATTCGCTTTGGTGAGGAAGGAGATCAATAAGAATACAAAGTATATCAAGTTGAATTAGTTATTATCAACTCATTACCATAGTCAAGCCCCCCAGTAGCACAGCGGTATGTCTCCGGACTTACAACGCTAGAAACCGGGTTTCGATACCCGTGGTGGGCAGAGCACAGATAGCCCTTGTGTAGCTTTGTGCATAATTAAACAAACAAACAAACCATAGTCATAACAACTTACACGAAGAATAATTCAAGCATCAGAATAAGCCATCTCTTTTTTTTTTAGGCTTACAAAATATACTTATTCCCCCGAAAGAGGGCTGAAAACCCCCTGGAGGAGTCACCTATTTTAACCATTCGCACCACTATACAGTAGTATATTGTGTGTCAGTCAGTTAGTAGACACTAAAATGACGTCACATAATAGACGCTTAATGTTGCAGTTTGTGTTGTCGCGACGTCGGTAAAACGTGCACATGCCATGAATCACGAGAAGAATTATGCACTTTGTAGGCTAAAAAACAATATGACATATGAACTTCAAAAGCAAGAATTAAAAATATTTGTTACTCTCAATTTTGGTTTTACTTACTCTTGAAACAGAACACTTTCGGGAGCCCTGCAGAAATACATCTAGTATATATATATACTTTTATGTTTCTAAAGACATTTTCAGTTTAAAGTACAATTTTCATATCAATTTTATGACATTTACTATACTACGTTATATTGTTGTTATAGTACCCGCAACAATATAGTGAAGTGATAAGAAATTTTTCACAGTTCTTATTATAAATAACTCTATGTACTTCATCGTATAAATTATTTCAAGTGTGTATCAAGTATATATATATTAATTAAAATTAAACAAAAATCCACATTTGTTTTTTAAAATTTGACAAAAAAAACTCCGATGCTAGGTTTGACACTTACACGTGTTCTCCTCTGTGCAATGTGTACTCATCACTGCCATACTAAATAACTCCAACTTTTGGGTATAAAGCAAGTGATAATTGCTATTTAACAGGATCCTAGGGTTAAATAATCTTAGGACCTCACTCAAAAAACATTTTTAGACAGTTAATATAAGACAGCATAACGTTTTTTTTTGTTTTGTTTTTTAAATCGTACCATTAAAATAATGTAGTAGTTTTGAATTGAGAGCTAGGCCTACACTAAAACTTTATATTTTACTGGACTTTACTTGAACACCCGGAATTATATAATTAGATCACATGGACATGTTATTAAAAATGACTATCCTGCTAAGTAGATTAAACTAGTCCTAAAATAAGACACGTTTTGGAAATTTTGTTTACTAACGTTATTTAATACAATTCTAGGTCTATCGTAATTGAAAAAAAATTAATTTACACATTAACTTTTTCTTTATCTTTTTAAAAGCAAGCCCTCTAGTTTATTAAACAGTGTTGTAATTATTTACACAACACCGTTCTTCACCATGTACAGGCTTGTGTTGTTCTCTCGCCATCTAAACATTGTTTGCATTAGTAAACAACCGAAGGCGCTGCTTTGTTTCGCTCATGTTAAAGAGTGAGACCTCTCCACTAACAATATATAGGTGCTCTCCAGTGGCTCAGCGATAAGTCCGAAGGTTTATAACACTAAAAACCGAGTTTCGATACGCGTGTTGGGCACAGTACAGATAACCCATTGTGTAGCTTTGTGCTCAGCTACAAACAAACAAAAACAGTATAGATTCCACAAACCTGGAACCAATTGTAAGCTTCTGTATTATTCTGTCTCCGTAAAACGCAAAAGTTCAACAAACAAAATGTCAAAGTGATTAATGTTGATTAATGCGAGGACTAACAACCCCACAAACAATCTGAGACCTGATTAGTGATCAGGAATTCATCACGCTGTAATATAACATACTTTTAAGCATATACCAGCCTCTACTGTTAACATATATATATATATATATACAAAGTGAGGGAATACATTAGATAATTAAGTATTCTCTGACTCAAGTACTAATTCTTACCATTCTGCCTTGAATAATACCATGGAGACATAGAAACTTCAGCATTCTATTCAATAATAAGCACCATTAATTTTCGTTAAAAAAAGTGTTTTATCATCCAGCGTGGAGAGATGATAATTGTGGGTGAAAAAGATTGAATCAGTATATAATCGGACCAAGCTCATGTTAAGTAAACACGTATTTCTTTAAGTTATTATACGTTCATAATTGGAAATGGGATATTTTTGGATTTGTACATGTGTGTTTATGTTGTTGTTGTTTCCGTTTCTTGTGTATGTGTTACTGCTCTGAAAGACATGGTTTCAAAGATAGACAGCTAAGAAGTTACCAATTATATTGCCCCCTAGTGGCACAGCGGTGTGCCTGCGGACTTATAACTCTAGAAACCGGGTTTCGATATCCGTGGTGGGCAGAGCACAGATAGCCCATTGTGTAGCTTTGTGCTTAACTTCAAACAGACAAGCAAACAAACAATTAACTTTAGAGCATTTTTGTTTCTACTTTTGATTAAGGTTGTTTTTACCAACCGTTTGGTCACTGAAGAGAATTAGCTCAGACAGGTGAAAGGTCAAATCTTTTCTCAGCTGACTTTACCAAATATTTGGTGGAAATATCAGCTAATCAGCGGTTATAATTTAAACAATACACTCTCAAGAACCATTCTTATATCGGCTCTTTTTTTTGGTTGTTGTTCTTTTTCCCAAATTTTCTCCAACTTTTATCCTTACATTTTTTATGTTATCTCTATTTTCAACCTGTTATTTTTTTCTCTATTTCATTTCCATTTTGCCTTTCTTGCTTTACTCCATTTCCTACCCATAATTCTTCTCTTGATTTCTTTTTCTCGCTTTCGCTTGTTTGTTTGTAATTAAGCACAAAGCTACACAATGGGCTATCTGTGCTCTGCCCACCACGGGTATCGAAACCCGGATTCTAGCGTTGTAAGTCGCAGACATACCGCTGTGCCACTGGGGGGCCTCGCTTTCGCTAGCCACGCCATATATATATATATATTTATTTATTTATTTTCAATTGTCATTAATTTTGAAATATAATAAGAAGATCCAGACTTTCAGATTATTTTCTTAAATAATTCTGAGAATATAACTAATAAATAAACGAAATAGAAACTTGAAAATAATTATCGACACTTGATGGAATATTACGGAATTAATTATCAGTTAACGAAACGACAACTTCGCTGTTAAAAGGGACGCTAAGTAACAGCCGTTTAATAGCTCTTAGCACAAACTTCAAATACTAAAATATACGTTTCACGCTGTACGTTGTGCTCTGATATAATAGCTGTTGTTCTAGCAGCTGGAAAGAGAAGATAGCTTTATCAAATATATTCCTTATATAAAAGATATCTTTTATTAGATTGTTAGTTTATAGAACTCAAGGTTTTGTATCCAGGGAAGTTTTCTGTAAAGCTATCATTTTTTTGGCGAAAATTGGCATTCATTAAAACCTTGCATATGTACGTGCAGTCATGAAACGGTTGGTTGTAGTTGTTTGAAGTTAAGCACAAAGCTACACAATAAGCTATCTGTGCTTTGCGCACCACGGGTATCGAAACCCGGTTTATAGCGTTGTAAGGCCGCAGACATACCGCTGTGCCACTGGGAGGCCATATTCATGAGACGGCGTTGTGACAGTTTTGTTCATTTGGCCTTAAATAAAAAAGAAATATTAGGCAAACCATCGTGAAATAGAAAAAAAAAGTATTAAGATCATGAAGAAATTGAAAAAAAAAATTCGCTGGTCAGTGCTTCGAACTCCACCGCTTTTTCCGGAAGTCTCATTTCCTCGTCTTTAGCTATATTCCCGACACCAGTAGTTAACAAGTTATAAAAGGCTTAACAGTATAAAAATAAAAAAATATTGAAGAGTATAAATCCTTTCATAATTCTTTCTTGATCTTCAGATTGTAGTAATTACAATATACATCCTAGTGATACTACTTTTATAGGGATATAAAAAGGAACTGGAAAAATGAGATTAAGGGTTCTTACAAGAGTTGACCTGAAAAGAGTTTCGGGAAGCTCATTCTAAAGCTTTAGATATTATTCAGGTGGCGTAAGAAACATAGATTCTAGAAAAGTTGATCTTACGAACAGATGATGAAATAAGTAATTTTTTACAAGTTTTTAGTTTCTGAAAAGACTTTTTGTTTCATTGTTTGAATCTCGCTGTGTTAGCCATTCCTAATTTAGAAGAATAATAGCGACCAGCCAACTCTTCGGTTACTCGTTTACCAACGAATGGTAGGAGTAACCATAACCTTATAACGCTCCAATACGATGACTGGACTCGAATCCACGACCCCTATATTGCGAATCGAATGCTTTAACCACCAGACCATGCCACTTTCGAAGTGAATACGCCTTTGATGTTAGTCATTTACTTGAGACGCTTATAATCTACACCATTCTACCATTCGACAGTACAGCAAAGGCCCGGCATGGCCAGGTGGTTACGGCACTCGACTCGCAATCTGAGGGTCGCGGGTTCGAATCCCCGTCACACCAAACATGCTCGCCCTTTCAGCCGTGGGGGCGTTATAACGTGACGGTCAATCCCACTATTGGTTGGTAAAAGAGTATCCCAAAATTTGACAGTGGGTGGTGATGACTAGCTGCTTTCCTTCTAGTCTTTCACTGCTAAATTAGGGACGGCTAGCCCAGATAGCCCTCGTGTAGCTTTGCGCGAAATTCAAAAAACAAACAAACAGTACAGCAAATTTAATGTGTATGTAAATTAGAAAAGAACAAATTGTCTTCATGTCTTCAATAATCTTTCGTTTAAATCAACTATGATGATCCATCTTAGGTCTTATTGTAATTCACGTAGAGGTAAATAAGGTTAATGATTTGGTAAGCTAAGTATGTTTTACGAGATTATTACGAAAAGTTGTAAAGAATATTGTTTGAAACGTGGTTTATCATATGCACCCATAGTATGAAAGGCCAACTTTAAATACGTTGATTTTCATTGAAACCTACAGGGCTATCAAATGAAAAATGTGTGTAATATATATATATATATACTAGTTTTTCTTCTTTCCTATTTTGCAGCTTTATCACGCCCCCCCCCCCTTCTTTTACCGCCTCATTGTTTGGATGTGGAGGAGGAAAAAGTCGAGTGCTAATAACCTTTATTTGAGAAAACATAAGAAGCTTAATATAAGATTAAGGTAACTTCGGATGGCTGTCTATTTAAATATTCCATGTCAGGAATTATAACAAATGTCACATTCCTTGCCAAGTCTTCTATTATTTACGATGCTTATTTGAATAAGTCTTTCTACCACAGAATAAACCCGAAAGTTTTAGGACTTAGCGAAACTTCTCAGCTTCTCTCGAGCGATAAGAAAATATATTTCCTTTGTCTTTTAAAGTGGCGTGTTCATTCTAGTTTTGGAATTTATTAAGCTTTAGATGACATAAAAGATCTACTTGTAATGATAAAATTGATGCCTAAAAATGCTGGTTTTTTGTTTGTTGTTGTTTTAAAAGTTTGGTTTGATTACATTGCGAACCACAATATATGTAAATACGAAATGTTTAGAGACCCGTAAAATTGAACAAGTATGCAAATGAAAGTATCTTAGTGTCAAGTTGCTGCAAATTCTGTGAGTTAAATGAAAAACGTACAAGTAAATAAAAATAAATATGCAAATATAAGAAAAATAAAAAAATAACGGTATTAAATGTATATCAAAAACATATATGAATGATTAGCGGACATTGAGTTTGTCCAAGGATAACAACGACGTTTTATTACTATGTTTCAATATTGTGTACTGTTGAAAAGCAATATGCTGTCTCTAGACGGTAATCTAGTAACAATACATTCCCGATTCTAAGCTTGGTTCTCACTTGTTCATCTAAGGATAACAATGACGTTTTATTTACTATGTTTCAATATTGTGTACTGTTGAAAAACAATATGCTGCCTCTAGACGGTAACCTAGTAACAATATATTCCCGATTCTAAGCTTGGTTTTCACTTGTTCATCTAAGGATAACAATGATGTTTTATTTACTATGTTTCAATATTGTGTACTGTTGAAAAACAATATGCTGTCTCTAGATGGTAACCTAGTAACAATATATTCCCGATTCTAAGCTTGGTTCTCACTTGTTCATCTAAGGATAACAATGACGTTTTATTTACTATGTTTCAGTATTGTGTACTGTTGAAACGCAATATGCTGTCTCTAGACGGTAACCTAGTAACAATATATTCCCGATTCTAAGCTTGATACTCACTTGTTCATTTAAGGATAACAACGACGTTTGTTTACTATGTTTCAATATTGTTTACTGTTGAAAAGCAATATGCTGCCTCTAGACGGTAACCTAGTAATAATAGATTTGTGTTTCTAAGCTTGGTTTTCACTTTTTTACACACTGGATAATAAATAACATTAATACCGGATGAATAGCTTGGTATATTTTATTTAATATAACAGCTCTAAATAAATAACAATAAACAATGTGAAAATATTTGTCGAATTCTATTACTCTGGTTCAGCTTAAAAATTTTGGCATGTAATAATAAAGTAAAATGTTTTTGTTTGTTTGTTGTTGAACCCAACGTTCACAATGGGAAATCTGTGCTGTCGAACCCCAATTTTTAGTATAATAAGCCCGCAAACTTACTTCTAAGCCACCGAGATAAAAAAAAATGTATTTTAGAAAAATATATATAAACATATACATAATTGTAATAATAAGTTACTGAAACAGTTATTTTTCACTTGTGGAATGGCTCGGCATGGCCATGTGATTAGGGCGCTCGACTCGCAATCTGAGGGGCGCGGGTTCGAATCCCCGTCACGCCAAACATGCTCGCCCTTTCAGCCGTTGGGGCGTTATAATGTTACGGTCTATCCCCTATCCGTTGGTAACAGAGTAGCCCAAGAGTTGGCGGTGGGTGGTGATGACTAGCTGCCTTCCCTCTAGTCTTACGCTGCTAAATTAGGGACGGCTAGTGCAGATAGCCTTCGTGTAGCTTTGCGCGAAATTCAAAACAAAGAAACACTTCTGGAATGTATATTTTTTCTGTTACAGATAAGAACAAACAAACATCGATATATAAATGATTTACGTGTGTGTAATTTTGGCAAAAAAAAAGCGTAATAGTATTTCAATTACACCTTGTTTAGTGAATCAAGCAGGTCTTTATATTTAGGTCTAATTAGCTGTGATATTAGGTGGAATGTTTCCGCCACCACCAACTTACATAAATAAAAGTCACCCGCTGGGACAGCGGTAAGTCTACGGATTTACAGCGCTAAAATCAGGGGTTCGATTCCCTCGATTGTCACAGCAGATAGCTCGATGTGACTTTGCTATAAGAAAAAAAATACACACACTAATAAAAAAAAAGAAACATGCAATCGTGTAATCTTTACTGTGTTATTGAGTAAGAAAATTAAACAATTATTTTCAGACTTATTTAACGTTTTACCACACTTCATGTTATAAAAGAATCATGGTTTTTTAATGTTATAATAATGAATACACCACACAGCGTTTCCCCAATGAACTGTGGTTATTAACAGCTTTTGTTACATGTTTGAAGTTCTTTTATTATTTCATAAATATGTTCATGTTATTAGCGCAAAGCTATACAATGAGCTATCTGCACTCTGCTCACTGCGCGAAATCGAGCCCCGGATTTTAGTGTTGCACATTCGTAACACACTGCTACTACTGGGCCCGGCATGGCCAGGTGGTTAGGGCGATCGACTCGTACTCTGCGGGTCGCGGGTTCGAATCCTCGTCACACCAAACATGCTCGCCCTTTCAGCCGTGGGGGCGTTATAATGTGACGGCCAATCCCACTATTGGTTGGTAAAAGAGTAACCCAAGAGTTGGCGGTGGGTGGTGATGACTAGCTGCCTTCCCTCTAGTCTTACACTGCCAAATTAGGGACGGTTAGCGCAGATAGCCCTCGTGTAGCTTTGCGCGAATTTAATAACAAACCAAACCGAACTGTTACTACCACACTAAATATAGTATCTTAAAAAGTAACCTTATGCTATTTACTACTGCCTCACAGATTTGTTTAGAAATGAAAGATTTAAACTTCTGTTTTTTTCATCATATCATTTTTTTTCTAATCCTACGTACGTTTTTTTTTAAACTTATAATATAAATGTAATTAATGTTTATGTGCTTAATGTGGTCGCTTTATCCGGATAAGTCACTTTAAAATTATAGTTTAATTTTGGCTTTAGATAAAAGCGATTCAGCGCACTGAGTCGTGTGGCATTGACTCCTTTAACGACGTATCTAAGATTTCGAGGCTACTTGGATTGGTTTAATCTAGCAGCTATAAACAGGGCTTTAATTAAGCATCGCATGCGAGGATTAAATTGGAAACATTCTTTAAAATATAAAGTTCATGCTTCATCAACACACCACAGCTTTCACGAAGACTTTTGTTTCTCCAGTTTTTCTTGGAATTGTAAACCGATGGAATTTGATTGCTTAGTGACGATATTTAGAAATAAAAGACGGCTTCCTTATCACTAGTATTTGTATTGATGGCAAAGCTACTAAGGCTCTCTGCTGTCGCCTCTAATTTTCAACTACTGACCAGAGGGAAGGAAGGCAACAAATCAGAAGCAACCTACCACCCACTAATCATGCTAAGAGATTGACTGTCACTTTTATAGTTCACCAAAGCTTGAAGTGCGGGAAATATTTTGTAGTATTGCAGGAATTAGAACCCGGCTCGCCAGCTCCTAAATCGAGAGACCAATCCCTGTCTCTGTTTGTTATTATAAATACTGCATTAGATATTTAAAAATATATAGCATGCCATCAAACATATTCTCAGTCAGAAACATGCATTTTTTGAATACGTTTTCAGAGATTTCTAGAAATATGTTGAAGTTCAATGCAGCAACAGACTAAAATATTCACAGTATATACGGCACAAACTTCGGTTTTTTTAAAATAATAAAAGTATTTGGTATTGTATTGGTATTTTCAACCTGACGAATAGTGTTCTGGTATTTTCAACCTGACCAACACCTCATGCTTATGCGGCACATGGAGAAGTTCAGAGAGTCGTAAGGCTGAGACATTCCTAAATTATCACTGCTGACCAAAAGTAGGACAACCAAGAAGCAGTACACGCCACCTTAGCCGAACAATGGGATTGACTGTACTGAGAAATGTGTAATGCATGTAGTTGAGGAGTAAAATCTTATACGTGGAGCTTTTCCATCTTTTGAATCAAAATATACATTTCTGTCCATTACATTAAATTCGTCACTTTTTTGTATTTTACTTGTTTTCTCACCATTATCGGAAAAAATGGGTTTTGCCTATTTTAAAGATAGCCAGTTAACATTTCCTCCTGAAAATGCCACATTCCTGTATCCTACTTTAACTCGCCAACATGGCGTTTATACAAAATTGGCCTACGTCGTGTGCATGAGGGGATCCTTTTAATTTATGCAGCGTCTTTAATTAACTTTAACTCGCCAACATGGCGTTTATACAAAATTGGCCTACGTCGTGTGCATGGGGGGATCCTTTTAATTTATGCAGCGTCTTTAATTTAATTTTATTTTCTTTTTTGGGCTTGTTTTGTTCATTAAAATGTCATTTATCAGAGGTTTGGATTTGCTGTTTTTAACACAGTCCTTCATTTGATTTTATTTTGCTTGGCTATTTAAGTATTAATTTTCTATACACACATATATATATATTTATATAAAAGACAGAAGTTCTCCAAGTTTCTCATAAACAATATTTTAAGTTTCAGACCAAACTAAAATGATGTGAAAGATTGCGCAGTAAATAAATTTTATACCAAACTAAAATGATGTGAAAGATTGCGCAGTAAATAAGTTTTAGACCATACTAAAATGATGTGAAAGGTTGCGCAGTAAATAAATTTTAGACCATACTAAAATGATGTGAAAGATTGCGCAGTAAATAAGTTTTAGACCAAACTAAAATGATGTGAAAGATTGCGCAGTAAATAAGTTTTAGACCATACTAAAATGATGTGAAAGATTGCGCAGTAAATAAAATTTTATACCAAACTAAAATGATGTGAAAGAGTGCGCAGTAACTAAGTTTTAGACCAAATAAAATGATGTGAACGATTGCGCAGTAAATTTAAATAAGCAAAATACTCACTTCAAAATTTAAAATAAAGTTTTCTTTAAAAGCGACGTATGGGCTTTGGATCGCGTCAGAGATTTTTATTTTTTTTATTTTACGCTACGTCAAAATGTATACGCTTGCGTAAAACGTGAAACACCGAATTAATTAGAATATATTAAATTATTACCTTATCATATATTTTTTGGAGGTTGAAACTTACCCAAAATATTTCACAATTATAATATTTTTCTCTGACTGACGCCATATCTTGAGTAAATGTTTATAAGTTTTGTCGTTCTTATTACATTTCAGAAGGCATTACGTAGT
>NW_013669040.1:38501-41515 GCF_000517525.1 Limulus polyphemus
GATTAGTTGGGGGGTATCTTAAAAGTTTTTTTTTTTTAATTATGCTACAGAACACGTAGTCGAACTTACGAGTAGTTCTATCGGGTGTCTATGTATGGGCTCCATCTTTCAATCTGACCTTACATGAAAACCTTCGGTCCCAGTCTTGTCACAAACAATTTAAGAATTTGATCTATAGAAAATATACAGATAATGCTTTTGTTTTGAGTCTCGATGACACTTACGATCATTGGTGACTCTCTGGCAGATTTACCTGGTGGTGCCAATCTCCTCTCCAGATAGCCGTCCCTAATTTAGCAGTGACAGGGTATAGAAAAGGCAGCTAGTTAATACCCCTCACTGCCAACTCTTTTATGAACGAATATTAGGATTGACCGTAACATTATAACCACATTGTGGTCTTTCGAAACCTTACGTATTTGAAACAATATCATCACTTTTTAAATGGTAAGCAGTCACACGTTAATATTTCTATTCAAAACGAATTTGGTTCTGGTTTTGTTGTTGTTAAACATAAAGCAAAACAATAGGCTATCTGTGCTTTACCCATCATAGGTATCGAAACCCGATATTTAGCGTCGCATGCCTACAGACTTTCCGCTGAGTTACTAGAGAGCGCGAATTTGATGATAAACTATTGCACTTAGAAGTTCTTATCCTAAATAACCCTGATAAACCTGATATTAGATTTATCATGGCCCTACTTCCACTGGTCTGTAGTCACAATTTGAAAGATTTAATCCTTTATGATATGAATAAAAGCTGTTTTTATCCTTAATCTACAAAGCCCTTCTGCTCAGAGGAAATTAAAACTTTCTTTAAGCTTAGCCTATAGAGTTCTTCTGCTCACAGGAAATTAAAAAGTTTTTGCTGCCTTTCTGTAAATAAAATCACTGAAGATGGCGCTGATGAACTCAGTTGCCAAAGTAGTCCGAAGAAAGTTATTACTTTAGTTATATTTTACTTGGATACTGTTTCTTTCGTGATTAAGAAGAAAATCAAGACAATTTTCAAACAGTTATTTCCTGCCAAGTTGATATAAAATGTGCCTTGAAAACAGAGATAAGGTTATTTTCAGTAGCGGCATAATGGCTCATAGAACGGCTCTGAGTTTTTAGTTTTTTGTGTTTTTTTCAAATACAAACTTTTAGCTCATAGCTCCTTCGCCTCTTGACCGATTTGAAATCTAATTACAGTTTTGGACCCAGAAGGTCAAACCCTCTCGAGTGATTGCGCACAAAGTCTCATAGATTAATTTAATTTAATTCTGCCTAAAAGAAGATCAATTTGAGGGTAGGCTGGTAGAGATTCTGATGGTTAATAAAATTTAATTGTGTATACGCGCGCCCCACCCTTGGTATTGCTTGCGGACAAAAAATATAGCTAACAAAAAAGAAAAAAAAAGTAATCATAGATTAATTTACTCTTATCCTGCCTAAAAGAATTTCAAGTGCCGCGGCTATTGAGAATTTTCTCTTATTTTGCTCTCTACAGTTTATTCACTTCTCTTAGCACGAATTAACATCCAAAATATATATGAAATTATACTAATATACTTAAATTTTATCTCTAGTAGGGCAATTTTAAATATATTTGACAAATGTGATTAAATATCGGATAAAAGCCCCTGGTGGCTCAGTGGTAAATGTGAGAGCATATAATGCCAAAAAATCTGGTTTCGATATTCGATGTGGGTAGAGCACAGCTAAGCCATTGTGTAGCTTTGCGCTTAACAACCAACAAACGATTAAGACGTATAAGTTAAAAATTATCAAATATTATTAGCAACATATTTATCAAGGAAATGTAATTATATTCTAAGGCTATTGCCTCCCCAGTGGCACAGCGGTATGTCTGAGGACTTACAACGCTAGAATCCGGGTTTCGATACTCGTGGTAAGCAGAGCACAGATAACCCATTGTGTAGCTTTGGGCTTAATTACAAACAAACAATCTAAGGCTATTGAGGATTCCCTCTTGTTTATTACAGAGATAAATCGGATCACTGAAGTAACTCGTTAGTGGAGTATTAATTCAAACACCCAGGGATTTTCCGCTAGAAGGCTCTGCAGTCGCGTCATTGATTACATCAACATTAAGAACTCCAACCTCAGAAAAATTGCGAACCATTGTTTGCGAACACGTGATGTATTGACCACTTTTATTTACATCATTTTACCTTGTTTATCGTCTCTCTAGCCAACAACATAAGGAGGAAACTGGCTCATTCAATTAGTTATCGCTGAAATTAAAATTGGAATTAAGATATAAACTTGTAACCTCAGAATTTTTGTTGATTTAGGCAGTAATGTATTAACGCAAAGTTTAACATATATCAAAAGGTACCGTAAGCTTACCAATTAGTATTCAAGGCTCTGACTATGTAACTCGCCAAGGCAAATTATTAGTTTAATATATTTTTAGATTTCAGAGACTGACGGTGTTAAATTTGAAGAGAAAGCTTATATATTAGCGATCATGATGACGACAAAACCTTGTCGAAACGTTATACATTTGCTGTTATGTTAAACTTATATTAAAGTTTTTCTTCATTACCCATTCAAGCCGTCTCCAAGCATTATTAGCGATCTGTTGATAAAAATCAAATATTTTGTTTTCAATTTTTCTTTTGCCTTAAAGATTAATAACTACAATAAACTGTTTTAATACAGCCTCAAACGATGTCATGTTCTAAGAATCTGTTCTATATTAAGCCTTTTAACTTTTTTGATCTGCTGGGTTATGAAAAGACTCAACGCTTGATTTAATATTCAATACCTTATTGTCTGAAAAAAAATACACAAATTTTCTTCATTCGCACAAAAAACTTCTAAAGGATTTGTTTTTGTTTACACGTTTCATATTTCAAATTCGCCCAGAATTCTACATCGGAGAAACAGGAAGAAAATTAGAAACCAGATTCACAGAACACAATAAAAAACCATCCCATGTTTTCCACCATTACAACTAAAAAAAACCATAGTATATCTATTAAAAACACAGTCATTTTAAAC
>NW_013669040.1:42303-47002 GCF_000517525.1 Limulus polyphemus
GTACAATGTCTTGACAATGTTTTGTCATCATCAGGTACATTTGCTGTTATGTTAAACTTATATTAAAGTTTTTCTTCATTACCCATTCAAGCCGTCTCCAACCATTATTAGTCTCAAAGTGGGGTCCTCGTCATCGAATATCTCTTCTAAGTCATGCAACAGTATCCGGTCATGTGACCTCTTTGTTCTATACTATATATATATATATATATATCTGTGTCAGTGTAAACTACTTGTACCTGATGATGATAAACCTTGTATTAAAGTTTTTCTTCATTATTCATTCAAGCCGTCTCCAAGCATTATACGTTTCACACTTGTATCTTTTATACGAGAATTGTTTGGTCTGATTGTGATTAGACATACTACACAATATACTATCTGTGATCTACCCACTACGGGGATCAAAACCCGATATTTACCTTTGTAAATCTACACACACTTATTGCTGAGCCGTTGGGGTGTGTAAATTGTGCGAGCGTTTTTGTTATTAATATTATTCCAAAAAACTTTTTTAAATGTTGTCGACGTTAGGTTATTGTATGTTGATGTGTGTGGAAAATATATTGTTCTTGAAATACAATATAATGTTGATATAAGTATCAAAATCATTGACAACACAAGTTCTCGTACATCTTCCTTGAAGTGCCAGATAAGCCCGTTAAAAGTGTCTTGTTTCTTGGGTTAGATTTCGTTTACAATAGTTTCGTGCAAGGGCCATTTGATGTCAATATTTGCATTGTAAGTAACAATATCAATTCCATTTTGTATGGTTTAGACGTACAAGTCCTATACTCACAACTGATAACCCAAAATACATAAGTTGTTTGTATAACATGTGACAAAACCGTCACAATCAGTCATCATTATTATTCAACGTACTAACTGGTTATTTACTTCTTCGTTAATTTCTTTTCTTCACCGTTACGTGAATTTCAGTGAATAAAAGGTGACGTAGAGGCGTAATCTATCCTTTGATTCGCTACTACCACTGCAACAGACTAGTTTCGCCGAATTCACGGCTTAATAGTGCTACTTGGAATAGCGAAGCGAATAACTATAGTATGACTCGTATAGTTTGGAATGTAAGAAATGTGTTTCGTTTAGACGTATGATCCTTTACTCATCATTAATAGCCTAAAATATTTTAGGCATTTGGATAACATGTGACATACCGTCACAATTAGTTATGCATTATTATTGACGAAATAACTGGTTATCTATTCATTTGTTAATTTGTTTTTGATAAAGGAAGGAAATTAATAAATGAATGTCAATACCACAATAAAACCATTCATGTGACCGTTTTTTACATAAACAGTGAGAATGTATATATGTTATAGAAAAGAAAATTTAGTGCTAACCTTAGAGATTCTTTTTCACTGTATTTCAAATATCGAGCAAAACTTGCAAACAAGAAAAACAACAAACATGGTGATAACGTTCTATCGGTTTTTACCGCCTGTAAAATGTCATGGGTGAAGTTTAAGGGACCACATCATTATCTGTTAAGTATATGAAGAATAGGACAGAAGGAACATTCCAGAACGAACTTTTTAACTGATACTGACGAGTTCAGCCACTCTAAAAACAATCGATTAATTGCTACGTATTTTAAAGAACTTCGAAATCTTTATTTTTAGACTTGAATAATGAAACTCATTTTTAAAGTGCGCGTGCGTATTTCTGAAAATTTCACACCGTGTGTTAAAATTATGTGTTTACTGTAGCTGTGAGAAATGAGTTATTAAACATCCAATTGATTTTTCACCTAAACCTTTTTTAAAAACGTACATGTTATTTTATTTATAGGATATAGATAATGTTTAACATATACCGCAGAAACATCTGTACATGGTTTTTATAACACTTAGAAAGGGATATTTTGTGTGTTTGATTCAGAAATATTTGATTAGTCTTAAATTGAAAAAGTGCAATTCATTGCTTCAGTGTTAAGTCCGAGGGTTTATAACGCTAAAAATCGAGGTTCGATACTCGCGGTTGGCACAGATTATATCGCCCATTAATGGCTGGAGACGGTTTGAATGGGTAATGAAGAAAAACTTTAATATTAATATAAGTTAAACATAACACAAATGTACAACGATACGACAAAACCTTGTCGAAACGTTGTACATTTGCTGTTATGTTAAACTTATATTAAAGTTTTTCTTCATTACCCATTCAAGCCGTCTCCAGCCATTATTAGTCTCAAAGTGGGTTCTTCGTCATCGAATATCGCCCATTGTGAAGCGTTGTGCTTAACAACAAACAAAGCAGTTTCAAGTTTTGGTCGAAACGTTTTTAATTTCATTTGTTATTTTAAAAAAATCCCAGTTCTTAACAGATACTCAAAATTCTTTTATAGAAATGTATTATCTGTGTTTTGAAAGTAATCGCGTTTATTATGAGTTTTAACGTTTAAAATATCTCTGTAACACTACTGCAACTTTTGCATGAGTTGAATTAAAATGTTTCTATCAACTCTGTATTTTTAGTTGAATATGTTTAGCAATGGTATGTCTGGAATGGTATGCAACTCAGTTAAAAGATAAATTTATGTTACATTATAGTGGTGTGTGTGTGTTTTGGTTTAATCAAATTGGCTTTGATGTAAGCTGAGACTCGTGGATTGTCAGGTAAGCTAGTTCATAAATAACGTATTTTTTTTACTTTTACTTTGATAAGGTTATTTATACTGTCCATTTTCATGAATCATCGTGACATTACTGTAAGCCACTTTAAGCCTAACTTTCATAATTAATCACGAAGTTTTTCTTGTTCAGAAAATGATATCGTTTACAGAAAAATATTGCTGAGTAACGAAACCATAATAGCTGATATATGTGGTACTGTTCACACCGCCAACTATGACTTCATATGTATCTACATATTATAGTATTTTATAAATATTATTCACGAATGATTTATAGTTTCAATTGAAAAAAAAAGTAAGTAGTCGTACGCTTGCAGAAGAACGACATCACTGTAACCCTTTATCTTAATGTAATGTGTGATCAGTGTGTGGCATAAAATTATATAGATAAAAGAAAAAAGCATATAGATACTTTTTAGTTTAACCGTCTTACGATAAAAATATGCATATTCGTTTATCTGAGCTGTGCCAAACGTGGGTATCGAATCCCGAGATTTATCATTATAAGCCCTCAGACTTAATACTCGGTCACCGTTATAAATGCAGGGCTATATTTTGTGGCATCATTAAGTCTAAGTTCAATTAGATAAAGATAAATTCTGCGATAAACCCTCAAATTACCAATAAACAAATGTTTATTTAAGTAAAGCTGGTTTCACGACTGTGAATTCTCCCAATTTACAGCAAGCAAGGGTGGTGTTAGATAAAGCTGGTTTCACGACTGTGAATTCTCCCAATTTGCCAGTAAATAAGGGTGTAATTATGTAAAGCTGATTTCATGACTCTGAGATCTTCCAGTTTACAGCAAGCAAGGGTTTTGTTAGATAAAGCTGGTATATTGACTGTAAGATCTCCCATTTTACCAGTAAACAAGGGTGTAATTAAGTAAATCTGGTTTCACGACTGTGAGATCTTCCAGTTTACAGCAAACAAAGGTTCGTTTAAATCAACTCGTTTCATGACTGTGAATTCTCCCATTTTACCAGTAAACAAGGGTGTAATTAAGTAAATCTGGTTTCACGACTGTGAGATCTTCCAGTTTACAGCAAACAAAGGTTCGTTTAAATCAACTAGTTTCGTAACTGTAAAATAAGTCAATTTTTCAGCAAAAAAGAATTCGGTTATACAAACTGATCACACGGCTGTGAAATGTTTCAATTCTTAAAGAAAATAATCACAGCTAATATAACCTTCTCTTCCTTTTGTTGCTGGCAAAATAACCTGTATAATTTGTTAACTGTCATCAATTTGTTCTTCCCCCACCTTAATGCAGTCAAACATTCAGCTTTTGTAAAAATCAAAAATACCAAAGAGTAATCTCACCTCTAATTAATTCTTCTTTCTCCCCTATAATTGTTTAGTGAATTAATCCTCGTGACGTATCAACAGAGAGCTGAAGACAAGATTAACTTGTACAGATGTAGCAACCATTTAAAAGGAAACTTGGAGTTTGAAACATGTAGACAATGAAACAAGAACAACAAAATAACCCACAAATTGATTAATATTAACTTTCGATCAGAACAAGCTACCTATTTAGAGTGTAAATGAAGATCAACTTGACAATGAGGATAACTAATTAAATATGCTCTTCTAAGTTTCTCGTTTATAAAAATTGGAATGTATTGTTTTATCAATTGGATATTCTCGCTGTTAACAATGTTTTCGGCTATGGTAGAAAAATCTGTTCTTATCGAATTGAGAAAGAAAGAAGACGTGGCCAAATATAGCAAGTAATATGTCTGTCCAGAATAATTCTAAAGGAATTTCTGCTGACCTATTGAAGTATATTTGTTAGAAGGATGACAGTTAACTATTGCCAGACAGAAACAAACAACAACACTCATTGTTTAGGAACATATTCGAAGTTAAGAACTGCCCCATTCAACTATCAACATGCATAAAAGTTATTCATGAAACAAGTCAGCAACGTTCCAGTTTCATATGGTCAAAATGTTTCATATTGTCAAAATAAAAGTTATTCATGAAACAGTCAACAACGTTCCTGTTTCATATGGTCAAAATTAAAAGTTATTCATGAAA
>NW_013669040.1:47888-50145 GCF_000517525.1 Limulus polyphemus
AGAGGGGGAGTAATTTTCCACATCAGACCAGAAGAGGGGGAGTAATTTTCCACATCAGACCAGAAGAGGGGGAGTAATTTTCCACATCAGACCAGAAGAGGGGGAGTAATTTTCCACATCAGTTTTATCATATCAATTATATTTCTCAGTTTAAGGAGCATTCATTAACAACGTTGTTTACTCAGTCATCATATATTTTTGTCTATGTAAAATTTCATGTGATATTTGTTTTCTTATTCACTAGAATAGGTATATAAACATAATAACCTGGCTAATACGTTGGAATAACTTGAATACATTTAAACAAGTGTTATTGCTGGCTATATCTACCGATTTTGAGATCACAACTATTGACTTTGGTATTCGATTAATACGTCTAGTTCTCCGAGAGTTTCGGTTAACAATCAAAATCGGCGTCTGGATTTTGTAAACAGAAAAACATAGTAATATATTAAACCAGGTTTCTTAATTCAAGTTTCATATGGTCAGAATAAAAGTTATTCATGAAGCAAGTCAGCAACGTTCCAATTTGATATAGTCGAAATTGATCCCTTTAAAACCCACAGTCTAGGATAGCAAGGCTTCGGTACGCTTTATTTACATACAAACGGGGTCTGACATAACCTAGTTGTTAGAGCGCTCGACTCGCAATCTGCAGGTCGCGAGATAAGAACCCTGTCACTAAACATGCTCGCCTTTTCAGCCGTGTGAATATTATAATGTTTAGGTCTATCCAGCTATTCGTTGTTAAAGAGTAACCCAAGAGTTGGCGGTGGGTGGTATTAACTATCTGCTCTCCCTCTAGTCTGTCACGTCAAAATTAGGAACGGCTAGTGCAGATAGATTTGTGCGAAATTCAACAAATTAATTTAAATACAAACTGAAAAACAAACAAAATTCTACGTATGTATTTATTAAAGTGAGGGAGCTCCAGTTTGTCCTAAAATTAGCGCTTTTTCAATATCCAAAGACAATGTTTAACTAATACAATTTTATCAAATCAAATCCAGGCGTACTTCACAAAGTTGGTGATAATACAACAAAAAACATCAATGGATATCATATTAAAACGCACTGTTGGAGTCAGTTCAATGTTCTTTTCAAAGTTTTTCAGGCTAATTACTGTTACCACTGCACAATATCCATCACAACGAAAAGTGTAGCTTACAGGATCACAAGGATGTTAAGAACATTGAAAAGGATTCAGAAATCGAACACTTTCGAAGATTGGGCTTTTCTTCTTCAGGAGAGAAAGGGTACCTCTAAAAAAATTAAATTCCACTTTTCATATGCACAGGATACGATATCAGTAGCGAAGTAAAAGGAACATTAACCTGATTTTAAGATATCAGCACAATCGAAATTCTTTCAAACTTTCTTGACAGTTATTGAACACTGCCTTTAGTTGTGCTGTTTAATGCATGGAAAACGGGGATTTTCTCCAGAACTTAACATGCTACAGGAATTGGTCTTTTTTTTCATGTAAATAGTTTTTAATGTATTTGAAATTAGTTGATTCATCATTCACAGAAATAGTATACTTGAAGAAGGTTTGGTTTAGTATTTAGACAGAACAACACGATCAATGAAAGAAGGTTTGGTTTATAGTTTAGACAGAACAACACGATCAATGAAAGAAGGTTAGGTTTACTGTTTAGACAGAACAAACGAACAGTGAAAGAAGGTTTGTTTTATTGTTTAGACAGAACAAAACGAACAGTAAAAGAAGGTTTGGTTTATTGTTTAGACAGAACAACACGAATAATGAAAGAAGGTTTGGTTTATTGTTTAGACAGAAGAACACGAACAATGAAAGAAGGTTTGGTTTATTGTTTAGACAGAACAACACGAACAGTGAAAGAAGGTTTGGTTTATTTTTCACATAGACAGCTTTTTAGATATTCGGAAATAGGTTCTGTTTATTATTCACAAACAAAACAACTGTCAACATGGTGGAAGACCGTTTGGTGTATTTTTCCACATAGCTTTGAAGATTTTGGGGAAAAGGTTCGGTTTTAATTCACAGAGAAATCTTCGAACTTGGTGGAAGACGGTTTTGGTTTATCATTGACGTGCATATCTTCGAAGATATGGGGTAAACATCAGATTTAATCATTCATCTGAAAAAAAAAAAGATGAAGCTTTCTATTTTACGTAGTTTCGGCCGAGAATATATGTTTAATACTTCTATCATTCATGAAATATCTTCTGTGCTATGTTGCCAAGTCAGCAACGTTCCTTTCATGAATAACTTTTA
>NW_013669040.1:50851-57343 GCF_000517525.1 Limulus polyphemus
CTTCTTCTTTTTTTTGACTGTCGATTAAGATTCCTTCCCTGTTCTGATGATAAATGCAGTGCACATATAAGCATTACTGCTTCTTCTTTTTTTTTCGAGTGGCAAACAATTGATTGTTACGATTAATTAGAAAACTTCCCCCACCTGACGGTGGCTTAGCGTCAAGTTTGAGGGCTTATAGCACGAACATTTCGGGTGTCTATCTTTGTTATTTTTGTTTATTGTTAAGAACAGATTTGCACAGTGCGTTATATGTGAAGTACCCACTTTGGGGATCGAACCCAAATATTTTTAGGCTAAACCTTCGGGGGTCGACCCAAAAAAAGCATAAGTGTGAGAGAACCCTAGTGGCCCAGCTTCATGTACGAGAGTTTATAAAATAAAAATTCGAGGTTCGATTCCGGAAGTGACATTTCACATATAGCCAGCCCATTGTGATGCTGACCTAACAATAAACACAACAGTAAGAGATCCCCCACCTCCACCACCCCGGTCACTCACCATCAAGCTGAAAGGATTATAACACTAGAAATTAGCAACTTGATTCTTGAGATGGGCATTTCACATATAGTCCGTCATGCAGCTATCTTCTTAACAACAAAGAAGGAAACATAACAGTAAGCCTTACTGGAAGTCTTGATATTTAGAATCTTCAAAAGTCAGGCATTAAATCGACACACTTGCTCTTAATAACGTACAGAACACTATTATAAGATTTCTTGCTGGGAACACACACACACACACACAAAGTATAGTTATTATAAACTCTGTTTATGTTTTATTTTTATTTAGCAGGAATCATCTTAATTTCCCTGTTTATTACAGAATAACATGAAGTTAGATCGTTTCCTTGCGGATATAGTTCTACTTTTTTTTTTCTCAGGGAAGTGTATTCCACTTTTATATCTAAAGCATTTAATGTATCAAAGATACGTAGAACTTATGAATAAAAATATTACTCATGAATAAAGATATTACTCTCTGACAAAAGTCTTGGTATGATTGAAAGGTGTAACACCAGAACAAAACGTATTTAATCTTTGGACGTTCCACAATGTACAAATTCCTTCATCATTTATCTGCAACAACATACGTCAAGAATTTATAATTTAAGATATGAATCAAAACAAACTGTACAAGGGTGTTTAATAAAAATCGGGAAAAGAAAAATGGAGATAAAAGAGGGACTGAGAAATATTATTATTTATAGCAACAAAAAAAGTGACAATTTGCGTTACATATTTCTCAATATTTGTTACTTCAGTTAGTTCATAGAGCAAACCCATAGTAAGCCATCTGTTGTATCCATTGCGGGGAATCGAACCCCCTATTGTAGCTTTGAAAATCCGTAGACTTACCGCTGTCCCACTGAGAGATGTATTACTTTAAAGCGCAGAAGTGTTTTATAAATTCCAAAACGTCCCAAGATAGTTTTTCTTCCAATTTGCCCCAAGATTATATTATTTTGTTATAGGTTGTGTTTTTCTTTTTAAGTACACTACAAGATAAAAAAAATTGGAATTTAAAAATCTGCAAATAGGGATCGTAAAAAAATTAAGGAAACAAGGCTGGAGATACTGTAGAAATTGTGTACTCAAACTATAAATCCCAATTTTGGCTCCATGCTGTTACCTAGAATTACATGTGATGGAACGAAAATAAGGATTTGTAGTTAGAGTAAATAATGTTTACAACATTTCCAGCACTTTTATGATCCCTATTTCAAGGTTTTTAAATTACCAATTTTTTTATTTATCTTGTTCGCTGACTTTTTTATGCTAAACTATGGGCAAAGGTTTATTTGACATGGTAGCTAACTTTATACATTGTAATGATGATAAACATAGCTAGTAGCTAGCTGATACGGTTCATGATGATTTACTGTAACTACTGACTATTTGATCGCATTACTTCGAAATGAAATGTTAAGCTGCCGCTGAAGATTATCATGGAAATGTTTTGAGAGTATGTCGAGAACTTGTAGTTTCTGTATAAGTAAATTTGCTATATATAATGCGTAGCAATGGGCAAATATATGCCTAGACTATAACACAACCGTCACTAACGTGAAAACAAAATTTAGTAGTAGAAAAGCATTTTATTCAAATAAAACATATACGTCTAAGACATGGCTTTAAATAAACCTTCGTGTCTTTTAAAGTAATTATTCTACGAATGTGTGTAATAAAATTAAATGTTATGTATATTGATTTTTTTTTACTCCTTCACTTCATACATAATATAGGGGTTGGCTCCATAAAAACACCGATAGTATAGTGTACAAAGCATTGAGTATCTACATGTTACATGTGCATGTATTATTGGCTGGTAATTCCTCTTTCACCTTGTACTTAAGCTTTTTAAAGGAACACCAGATATTTGTAAGAAAGCTAACTTCAAGCTAAAATTAGCTAAAATTTTTAGCTTATATAAAATATGGAAGAAACAAATCGACTTTTTAATACCCCTACAACCATAGCAGTACCTGTTTTAGTATTATACAAAAGGTTTGGGTGCAACGTACCAAGATCAGTGCTTTTTTATATATGTAGAGCCCTAACAGCCAATAGTAGAGGTCTTAAAGTGTCGTTTGAACTGAATCTTTACTGCTTAAAGTGCTTTTTTTGCCTGAAGGTTTTATTAGGGTTTTGTGCAAATTCCTTGCGATCCCAATTATGAACCACTATCGTGAGTAATGATCATTCTATTAAACAAACTCATTGTATTCTTTCATATTTTTAATAAACAAAATGTGTTAGAAGAATTCTCTATAATGAACGTTTGAGTGAGATTAAAAGTGAGCGAAAAAAATAACTTAAACGGCTCTTATCTACAGGTAAAATATTTAAGAAACGAACATTAAGCTTTGAATTGTTGCACAATTAAATTAGCCATAAAAACGACTTTGGATGTTTCGGTGGCTCGCTACGCCGCTAGCATCAGGTAACTTATACAATTACGTCATCTTCAAATTACATAAACTTAGGTTAAACCCTCAAAGCCATATTTACACTTTTAGAGTGCCGTAAATTATAGATTTTTATTTGAGTTTGTTTGTTTTGAATTTCGCGCAAAGCTACACGAGGGCTATCTGCGCTAGCCGTCCCTAATTTAGCAATGAAAGACTAGAGGGAAGGCAGCTAGTCATCATCACCCACCGCCAACTCTTGGGCTACTCTTTTACCAACGAATAGTGGGATTGACCGTTACATTATAACGCCCCCACGGCTGAAAGGGTGAGCATGTTTGGTGTGACGGGGATTCGAACCCGCGATCCTCAGATTGCGAGTCGAGCGCCTTAACCACCTGGCCATGCCGGGCCTAGTTTATTTGAGTTATAAGAACATGTAAAACGCATGCGTATCGCATTGTGGTATAACTAACTGATACGTTGAAAATTAAAAATGTTCTAGATGAATGTGTATTTATTATACGACGCTAAAATTCTGGTTTCGATACCCGTGGTGGACACAGCACAGATAACCCATTGTGTAACCTTGCTCTTGACAGCAACCCAAACCAAATACAGCCTTTATTAAGTGATTTTTTTTAAAAAGACCGTATACAGATACGTTGTTTATTTATTCTATATCAACATAATGTCATAATGTTTTCACTTAATATGTTATAACGTCTATACCCCAAGAATTAATACAAAAGTTTATCGAATTCTTCTAGTTTTTACTTCTTCTTTCATATAATTATTTGATATTTCAAACTGATGGGTTTTTACGCTCAACGTTTAAGTTTGTAACTTTATCCAAAAGGGAACTTCAACATCGAATACTTGTTTTATTTCTGTATTTTAAGATGAACCCCAGAAGCCAGTTAGTTGATTTTAGTTTCGATGCAATTTATTAAAAAAGATATATTTAAAAAAAGACAAAAAATCTGTGGGAACGAGTTTAAGAATTATACGTTCTAGGATATATTTTATTAAAAGTAGCACTAAATCAACGATTTGCAACGCTAGAAACCGGGTTTCGATACCCATGGTGGGCAGAGCACAGATAGCCCATTGTGTAGTTTTGTGCTTAACTTCAAACAAACACTAAGTCAACATTAACGTTAGTTATTCATCAAAACGTAACGGAATTCGATATAACGGAAGGGAGTTATTCAATATTTTATGATGAATTCTGTTTCTTCCTTCCGTTTCATTAAGTAACTAATTGATCCATTTTTTCTGATTTTTAGTAAAGCAGACTTTATGAAGCCGAAATACGGCGATATATTTATGAAAAATAGATACTCGCATTTACAGAAACTTTCCGTGAAATTAATCGTGAACGATTGTGGGTAGAGAATTCAAAATTTTGATTTGAAAACCGTTATAATTATCAGTAGTACGCGTGATGATCATATGTGGATGTTTGTGATGTGTAATATGATCATATGTGAATGTTTGTGTTACACATCACAAACATTCACAAATGATCATATTACACATCACAAACATCCACATATGATCATGTTACACATCACAAACATTCACAAAGGATCATATTACACATCACAAACATTCACATAGGATCATGTTACACATCACAAACATTCACATAGAATCATATTACACATCACAAACATTCACATAGGATCATATTACACATCACAAACATTCACATAGGATCATGTTACACATCACAAACATTCACATATGATCATATTACACATCACAAACAGTCACATAGGATCATATTACACATCACAAACATTCACATAGAATCATATTACACATCACAAACATTCACATATGATCATATTACACATCACAAACATTCACATAGGATCATATTACACATCACAAACATTCACATAGGATCATATTACACATCACAAACATTCACATAGAATCATATTACACATCACAAACATTCACATAGAATCATATTACACATCACAAACATTCACATAGAATCATATTACACATCACAAACATTCACATATAATCGTATTACACATCACAAACATTCACATAGGATCATATTACACATCACAAACATTTACATAGAATCATATTACACATCACAAACATTTACATATGATATACATATCCCAAACATACATACATCCACATATGATCAATATTTATGAATATCCGGAACTTATTTATAAAATAATTATTTATCTTCACATCTGGATATGAATATCAGAAACATATCAAATGCAAAAACAAAAAAAAACAACTTTGAATTATCAGAGTCTGAATTTATTACGCGCTCTGAAACACTCACGACACCGGAAGTAAGTTCCTCTATGTAGCGTAAACGTTGTTGTACTTTAAAGTTTTAAACAAGATAATTTCATTAAAGTTGAGTACCAAGTAGGAATTAAAATTACATTTAATCTAGTAGATAACCATGTATAAATGTATATCAAAAATTAAAGTATCATAAATCTTGCAAATGCTCGTTAAAATATGTTTATAGAATAACATTTTCGTTTTAAATACATATTTAAAGGTGCCTTTCGTTTTGTTGGAAATTCTTTCTGTATAATTCAAGTGAAACACCATTTAAAATTGTTTCCTATCTTCCTTTTTCATTACACTTTTCTCCCCCCCCCCTTTAGTAGTGGCTCAGCGGTATGTCCGCAGACTTACAACGCTAGAATCCGGGTTTCCATACCCGTGGTGGGCAGAGCACAGGTAGCTCATTGTGTGGCTTTGTGCTTAATTACAAGAACAAACAAACAAACACACATTCTCGTTTATCTACATGTTCCGAACATTAATTCGGAATTTTGTTTTCAAATCATTCTCAAAGCTAAATATTTTTATTATCCAGCTTCGAGTTTCGATTTAAACCCGTTAAAATAAGTAACCAACCAGCTGCAAGTATTTTAAGCATTCTTCGCTGACAGAGAAATGAATGGTTCGTATATCATCGAATATTTGTTGTTCTTTTTCTAATAAGGTAGTTCACGTGTGGACATTTCAAAATGAGAGGTATATAGCCCATGTTGTAAAACAAAAGAACAATATAATTTTACACAGTTTATATAGGAGACATTAAGAAAATGCTTTACATGTGTTGTACTTTATCTAAACTAGATTCTAGTTAAAAGGATAATGGAACGTAATAGATAAAGCTATACAAAAAAAAACTACTTTTAAATCTTACTTCGTGTATCAGAACTAGCCGCCCTCAACCGTAATATACTATTATTTGTTATCATTGCTCAGGAAAAGAAAGTTAGTTATGACATTCGTTGATTTTTTATACTGAGCATGGCCTTTGTTCGTTCAAATATTTGTATGTTTTTCCAACTGTGGGCAAGGAGTGGGTAGTAGGTTGGTCATTCTGTCCAAACTTAACAGGAACAATGCTGCTTGAAAAATGAAGAAAGGCCGAGAACAGACACAGAAATTATTAAATTACACGTTTCACACTAATAGCCTTGTTTAAGTGTAATGTAATGGAACGGTGCACTAGAATATAAAACTACAACAATGTAATGGAACGGTGCACTAGTATATAAAACTACAACAAT
>NW_013669040.1:58343-59490 GCF_000517525.1 Limulus polyphemus
GTAATGGAACGGTGCACTAGAATATAAAACTACAACAATGTAATGGAACGGTGCACCAGAATATAAAACTACCACAATATAATGGAACGGTGCACCAGAATATAAAACTACAACAATGTAATCGAACGGTGCACTAGTATATAAAACTACAACAATGTAATGGAACGGTGCACCAGAATATAAAACTACAACAATATAATGAAACGGTGCACTAGAATATAAAACTACAACAATATAATGGAACGGTGTACCAGAATATAAAACTACAACAATGTAATGGAACGGTGCACTAGAATATAAAACTACAACAATATAATGAAACGGTACACCAGAATATAAAACTACAACAATGTAATGGAACGGTGTACCAGAATATAAAACTACAACAATGTAATGGAACGGTGCACTAGAATATAAAACTACAACAATATAATGAAACGGTGCACCAGAATATAAAACTACAACAATGTAATGGAACGGTGCACAGTGAAGCGACTAAAAGTATTGTTCAACTCTCATTTAAAATCAGTTTTCCTAGACCCTCGAAGAAAAAGGTAAGCCGAAACGTCGGGTAGAATATATATATATATATTTCAAGTTGTTTGTCGTCTTCATTGATAATGGTTTCCATCCTTAAGTCAGGACTGAAAGTTTTAAAAAATGACAAAAAGAGTAAAATTTTTCTCAGTTATTGTTAAGATATTGTCGAGTTAACAGTGATGACAGAATTGAGAAGTGACACAACACAGGTTTAAAAAAGCAAACTTCTTATTAAATAATATTAATACAATTATGGAAAAGAAGAGGAAACAAGCATTACAAAAGAAAAAAAAAGATTTCGCTCGGTTTAATTCCGCTTTCTTCCAGTCCAGACTGAAGAGGGAATATTAGTAACATAAATATCAAAAATTAAATCGTTCATCGAGAAAATTTAAAATATCTTAATTATTTCTTGAATTTATAGCAAAAATATGAGTATTATGTATTCACATTAAATATAAGCTTTAGAAACTTTTGCCAGAAATTGTTTGTTTGTTTGTTTTGAATTTTCGCGCAAAGCTACACGAGGGCTATCTACGCTAGCCGTCCCTAATTTAGCAGTGTAAGACTAGAGGGAAGGTAGCTAGTCATCACCACCCACCGCCAT
>NW_013669040.1:60314-75749 GCF_000517525.1 Limulus polyphemus
CTTATACGCCTCCCCCTCCCCCAGTGTCACGGACAAACAAATATATCTTACGTCACAGTGGAAGTCAATATAACTTTTTATGCGCATGCTTATACAAGAAAATTAAAGATCAAAAATAGAGGTTTTGTGTTAATTCTTGTTTCACTTGCAACAAAACTGTTTAAAATATATGAAGAGTTTTCAATACATGCTCTTGCTGTGAGGCTTAACGAACATGTGTCTGATATTTGCATACCTTTATATATATATATTTCATATAATGTACCATACGTATCTGTTTAAAACCAACCACACGTGGTCATGCTTCTGCGATGATTTAATGTTAAGTAATTTTAACATGTCTCTCGATTAGCTAATCTGCTTAAATATCTAGAATACCTCTATGAAACACAAATCATAATAAAATGTTGCCCCCCCCGACGACTAAATGTAAGTTTGTGGGCTCATAGTGCTACAAATCAGGTTTCGATACCCCGCGGTGTGCAGTGCAAAGACAGTCCATTCTTCGAGCTTAACAATAAATCAGAACGTAAGACTAGCTTTTCTGGACAGTCCAACAAGTCTGAGTGGATTTTGTCGAGAGGATCTAAACATTGTGTTCGACACCCCACTTAAAAGCACGACATTCATCATCTGCTGATTTGAGCTGACGATTAACTTCTGAGGAAAGATTCGGTCGCTATGGAAACTAACATCACGTGTCCTGCGCGGGTGAGATGAGAAACCTCATCGTTGAAGCGTATTGGCAGTTGGATAACGCGGCTGTCAGAAGCGTGTTCCTTGTTACAGAATCGCTGGCCTCGCTTCTGTTGACATTTCGTGAAACGTTGCTGCTCCAGGGATGGCACTTGTCTTGCCTGCAAAGCCTTGTGTAAGTCTAAGTTTCTTGATTTCACTTAAATACAGTGCCCTTGGATATCAAGATAGTGATAAAATAGAAACAAGATTGTTTGCTGTTTTTTGATTGTTGTTGTTTGTTTTTTTCATATACATCGATAATAGATAAATTGTAGACTCTAATTTCAAACGCTTTCAAATGTTATTTAAAAGCACTGTTTCCGGTAAGTTTTAGGTAGGCAGAGTAGATTGTACTGAATTTTAAAATTTTGTGGAGTTTAGCTTCCTAAAATATAGATATAGATGACATTTCAGTTTCCGTGGTGAGTCTTGCATCATATAGCTAAGGCAACTGAACTGAGCCTTTGGTTTGTTTGTATCTAGCGTGAAGTAGAATAAGCCCTGTAACTTTTCCCGTAGCTTCCGAGAACGTGAAATTAAACAAACTTATTTGTTTGTATCTAGTGTGAAGTAGAAGAAGCCCTGTAACTTTTCCCGTAGCTTCCGAGAACGTGATATTAAACAAACTTATTTATTTGTTTTATGTGTTCAAATAACTATAGTTATGAAATGTTGCAATGATCAGAACATATACTCTGTGTTTCCCGCTAGTTTGTAGACAGTACACCGATGACAATGTTGATAGATTAAACATGTAAGAAGAAACCGAAAAAAAAAAAACCTGTCAATTCATGTGGGTTTAAAATGTTTCACCTAAGATATTTTATTTGTAACGAAGCTGGCTTGATTAATTCTGGTAACTTATGAAAGGGCTCTTCGGCAGAGTAGTGTAACTGAAGTGTAGTTGAAGTGTTACTGTACGCATTCTCATTCGAAACTTATATCGAATCAGAAAAAATAATGTAATTTAAACTATTGTTTACTGTGATATAATATTACTAGTATTACCTACCAGCGGACTATACTTCGACACCATGAGATCATAAGTAAGTTCTACACTCGAATTAGCTCCTAACAACACACGTGTTGTTGTATGCTCGAATAAGCCCCATAACGAAACAGGCGTTGTTTTATACTCGAATTAGTTCCTAACAACACACGTGTTGTTGTATACTGATATTCATGACTCTTGATAAATGACGTTGAGAAAACGTTAAAAAATAACAGACATGAGAAATGACTGCATTGAACAGCCTCGTGGGCTCTAGGATAAGAAACACTCCTCACAGATTCAGATGCGCAAATCCGCCAGAGTCATTTGTGCAATCCCCATAGAATCAAATGTGTAATCCCAATAGAATCAAATGTGTAATCCCCATAGAATCAAATGTGTAATCCTCACAGAATCAAATGTGTAATCCCCATAGAATCAAATGTGCAATCCTCACAGAATCAAATGTGTAATCCTCACAGAATCAAATGTATAATCCTCATAGAATCAAATGTGTAATCCTCATAGAATCAAATGTGTAATACTCACAGAATCAAATGTGTAATCCTCATAGAATCAAATGTGTAATCCTCATAGAATCAAATGTGTAATCCTCACAGAATCAAATGTGTAATCCTCATAGAATCAAATGTGTAATCCTCACAGAATCAAATGTGTAATCCTCACAGAATCAAATGTGTAATCTTCATAGAGCAAGATGATCCACGTCTGTCTTCAGTAGGTTCCATCCACCTAATCTTCTTTTGTGTCAACCCTGCAAGTGTGTGTTTGTGTTATATATATACCGGGACTTAGAGGATATGTTCCACGTTTTTCTTTCCAGCATTAGTACTTATTAATCTAGACAGCTAACGTTTTATTATGCTGTTCATTCAAGCGTTTGACCACTATGGGGTTGGAATGCCAACTTCAGGTTTAATGGTCACCTTAGTAGTTCGCCTTTTGTGACAAGCTTTGTAGAGTTATATTGTAATTCTGAATCCTCTTTTATTGTTTTTCTGTTTCATTAAGGGAGCTAACTACCGCAGACAGTGGGTGATAGTCTTAGATATGGAACTTTGTGGGCTTCAATATCCTTGTATCTGATTCCTGTTTATATGTGTGTGTGAGACTTACACATGAAAACCGAATGCATCAGGTAGTATAAACGCATTATTATGTGGTTACTTCTTCTCTTACTAAAGTACATTTCACTTTCCCATCTTTTGGTTCGCGCCTAGTTTTATTTATCGGAATTTAATGTACGACACTGTTTGTTTTTGGCCTTGCTGTCTGAAGATTTATATAAACTAATTCAAGGTATGAAGACGTTATTGAGTTTTGTTAAGGTAAGTATAGTTATTATGTTACCGATATAAATGTACTCGTGTTTTATCTACATATATATATTTTTTTTAACCAATAAAAAAATTGCGTTGTGTCACTCGCGGGTATTGAACCCTTATTTTAGTGTTATAAGCCCAGAAGCTTAGCTGAGCCGCCTGGGGGTGGGGCAAAATTTGCACACGTCACAGCTTTCCAAAATATTTTAAATTATTAATGTTCTCCGGAAATAAGTCACATTTTTTTTTGCTGATTGTTTAAACAAACTCATGAAACATTTTGAAACATAAGTTACGGGTTTTTTTTTAATCAACAAACAGAACATCTAAGATAAAGGAGATTAGTGAGACTATGTCATACACCGTCAACGTTTCCAAGTAGGTAAACGAAAAAGGAGGAAAATATAGAAGACTAATACTTGTTGTTGTTGTTTTTTATCGTTCAGTTCTTTGTGATCGGTTTCGCAGAAGGAAGAATCTTTTTTTTTCTTTTGCTGTCATCAATTCGATGCGGACTTAGGCTGAGGGATGGATGGAGTTGATCAATAACCCCACATTAGGAGAGAGAGAGCTGTGGTAACATTGCTACCTGGCATTGAAAAATTGTTGTTGTTTTTTTCTTAGCTAGCTGAGATCCAGAATGAACAAAGTCGTATCCAATATACAACTGGCACGCGTGTTATTCTAGATATTGCATAGTGCATTATTTATCTGATGATAAATATATTTTTTTTCCTTACAGTTCAACAAGAACTCATTCGCATACCATGCTGTTTTTTTTTTTTTTACTTACCAGTATGGTTGCTCGGTATTTATAAATACGTGACAATTAAACCTGTTTTTATTAGAGTCAGGTTATGTATAAAATGCTGTGTGGTATCTTAGACTCTGTAACAGAAAACTCATATACGAAATTCACTTCAAATTGTGTTACAACTGTTACTTGATATCCAAGTCTAAACAAATAGTTGATATGCAATGTTCTTTTCGTAATGGTCCGGGCGTGTCTTAGTGGTTAATATGCCAGCCTGTAACTCCGAGGGTCCAAGTTTCGCGTCTCATCGCCTCACAATCGTGCTCCGCACTTTGAGGCTATGGACATATTAAAAGCATCAAGTCATATCCAGCTGCTCGGTTAGACTAGCTCAAGAGTCGGCTGTGGGTGCAGTTGACCAACTGCCTTCCATCTGGTACAAGGATAGGGAATCTTTCATAGAGTGTGAACCTTTTCGGGAATCTTTCATAGAGTGTGAACCTTATCGGATAGCCACGTGATATACCCTAGACTCTAGCTGGCCTAGAAGCTCAGAGTTTGCGTGATGGATCTTATCTAAGATGACACGAAAATAAAGCGGGTCAACGTTTCTTTTTTAGCATTTAGGCTGATTGGTTGGTTGTTTTGAATTTCGCGCAAAGTTACACGAGGGTTATCTGCGCTAGCTGTCCCTAATTTAGCAGTGTAAGACTAGAGCGAAGGCAGCTAGTCATCACCACCCATCGCCTACTCTTGGGCTACTCTTTTACCAACGAATAGTGGGATTGACCATCACATTATAACGCCCCCACGGCTGAAAGGGCGAGCATTTTGGTGTGATGGGGATTCGAACCCGCGACCCGCAGATTGTGAGTCGAGTGCCCTAACCACCTGGCCATGCCGGGCCTAACGATTTAGGAGGGTATTTTTTTTATATACAGACAGTTAGTTGTTCAAGTATATGTAACGTAAAATGTACAGAACAGTGTACAGGATCCAAACGTTTGCGGTCCAAGATCCTAGTCTGATAGATTATAGGAAAGGAATCTAATAGTCCATAGCGCCCACCGCCAACTTTTTGGCCACTTTAATCGAATAGTGGGATTTGATCGTCACTCTTATAACGCACTCATAGCCCCAAAGTTTATATGAATTGCATATAAATATCTCACTAAATATCAGCAATTGTAAGCTGCTCTGTTGTGACAATTTTTATTATCATTGATATATTTTGGAAAAATATTAGAAAAAAAAAGAATTAAGATATGTTTTCTTAACTTTCTAAGCATAATTTTCCCGAAAGGGGGCCGATGTCTGTCAGTCAGTCAGTTGACACTAAAATGACATCACATAAAGGACACTTAACGTTGGAATTGTTACTGTTGTGACGTCAATAACACGTACGCACGCCATGAATTACGAGAAGAATCATGCAATCTGTAGGCTGCAAAACAGCATGACGTATGAACTTAAAAACCAATAAATAAATATATTTGTTACTCTTAATTTTGGTTTCATTTACTCTCGAAACAGATCACCGCGGAAGTACATCTAGTATATATGTATTTTGTTTGATGATGTATCAAACGTAAAGTATTATGAAAGAATTACGTAGATATGTAAACAAACACATTTATAAAAATTTGAATATTGCAATATTTATTTGTCTTGAGGTCAACCAGATGGCTGCTCGCTTGTTTCGTTCGCGAAGTCGGTTTATAAAATATCTAGTGAAAGGGGACATCTCTACTTCCATAAAAAGCCTTTGTTACATGTTTTAGGGACATAATGTGAAGAAATGTTCACTTTACTACTTTGAGTTTGAGTTCAGTTGAAGTCATCGGAATGTGAAATATGTAAAAACAGTAAGCTGATAAGGTGGAGTACATTTCAAGCTCTTATACACGAACACCTGTCAATTGGCTTCATTCGTGTATCATGAGTCACTAAGTCAGTTTCTAACGAAAAGTAAAACATTTTATCACAACTGTGTCTTTCTAGCTCAATGTTTTTGCTATCCTTTCTTCCTGCCTACTACAAAATGCGCCTTTCTAACCAATGAACTGTTTTTATACGTGGAAAATGTCTGTAGTATATGGATGTACGCCGGGTGGGGCAGAAGGAACAGCTGCACCAGGGCCCCGATCACTTGGGGGGGGGGCAACGAAAGAAATTTTTAGGCATTGTATGCACTTGTATATATTAGGGGGACTCAAATGCTATTCTACTACCCCAGCCCCCCACTGTATTTACGTGTTATGTGTGAGCTCCAGTTCGCGACTTGCAGAATAAATGAAAAGGGTTTACTATTTATTTGCCCCCCCCCCCCAGTGGCAGAGCGGTATGCCTGCGGACTTACAACGCTAGAAACCGGGTTTCGATACCCGTGGTGAGCAGAGCACAGATAGCCCTTGTGTAACTTTGTGCATAATTAAAAACAAACAAACAATACTATTTATTTAGTGTGGTCGTTAACAATTTTTTTTTTGCTACTGTGAGAAAATTGTGTGGTTCTTTGTGCAAATAACATTAATTATTCATTCATAATTGTGAGACTTTCGAAATAGTACGTGTTTCTGTTAAATTTGGCTATGATGATGTGTTCTCTAGACTTAAAATATTCACAACACGTTTTCTCTTCGTTTCTAGTATGTAAAAAAAAAAAACGTTTTTCATAAAATAAAATAAAAATCTGTCCTGTTGAAACTGAATATAATGTTAAAACGGTTGTAATTTTTCTATAAACTTGTATTCAAGTTTCTGCTTACTGAATAGTTGCTCTAAACATGCAAGCTTTTAAGTTGGAGTGAACAAGTCTTAATTCGATTGGCATTTAAAGCTACGAATAACCTTTTCTGCACTTATTGGTAAGGTTGTTTTGAACTATACATCGCAAGCAAGAATTGTCAACGTTTTTGATGTAGAATATCTTACAGCACATCCTTATCATCAGATCCCAAGTCCCCAAGTGGGACAGCGATAAGCCTACGAACTTACAACGCTATAATTCGGGTTCAATTTCCAGCAGTAGACACAACAGAAAGCTCAATGTGGCTTTTCTCCAACGCAACCAAACCAATGAGATTCTAAACACTTCCACCCCTCGACGTCGCGGGTTGGCCCTTTAGTAGAACTCTTAATTTTAAAAACTGGCAAGCCGGGTTCGAATCGTGCGATACCACGAAATAATTCTCGGTCCTTTAAAGCTGTTGGTGCGTTATAAGGGTGACAGTTAATCCCTTAGCGTGGATAGTCGGTAGAAGAGTGCTGCTGTCTGGCTATCTTCCATCTGATCAGTATTTCAAAATTAGGTAGTCTTGGTATCGGTTACATAAATAAAAATGCAAATACAGTTCACTCTTCGACAACTCATTCCTTCCACGATTCGAAAGAAAAGGCGTTAAGTTATTAGGCAAATGAAAAAGATACCACTACAATGTTAATCAAAAACCTCCAGACTTTATAATTTTCGTTTAAGGTAGTTCCTAGTCTAGCACAGCCTAACATAGTCTTTTGAGGGTAGGCCTGAGTCTAGCATAGCTTATTGAGAGTATGTCTGAGTTTAGCATAGTGTTTTGAAGGTATGTCTGAATCTAACAAAGTGTGTTCAGCGTAGGCCTGAATCTAGCATAATTTGTTGAGGGTATGTCTGAGTTTGTTTGTTTGTTTTTAATTATGCACAAAACTACACAATGGGTTATCTGTGCTCTGCCCACCACGGATATTGAAACCCGGTTTCTAGCCTTGTAAGTCCGTAGACATACCTCTGTGTGTCAGAGTCTAGCATAGTTTGTTGGGGGGTATGTTTGAGTCTAACATAGTGTGTTGAGGGTATGTCTGAGTCTAACATCACAAGATTTAGGATTCCATGAAGATAAGCTAAATGTCTGAGTCTCCAACTTATCCTCAACCAAAATTACTATTCTGGTAAATTTTTATTATCTTTAAATATTATATCCTTTTTAGTTTCATTATACTACATTCAGTGTGTCATTGTTTGTTTGTTTTTTGAATTTCGCGCAAAGCTACACGAGGGCTATCAGCATTAGCCGTCCCTAATTTAGCAGTGTAAAACAAGAGGGAAGGCAGGTAGTCATCACCACCCACCGCCGACTCTTGGGCTACTCTTTTACCAACGAATAGTGGGATTGACCGTCACATTATAACGCCCCCACGGCTGAAAGGGCGAGCATGTTTGGTGTGACCGGGATTCGAACCCGCAGATTACGAGTCGAGCGCCCTAACCACCTAGCCATGCAGGGCCCGGTGTGTCATAGAGAAAGAAATAAAGGTAATGAAACTTGAAACAGAGTAAACAAACACGAAATGGGCTTAGCCTAAAACAAATATTCAGACGTGGTGATATAATCTTTCTAGAAATATTACCTCCTACCTAGACTCATCTCAAAATCTTATTTTCTAAGATACTATCTGTGGTATTTGTGACTTATTTCTATCATTCCAAATAAGAACGAGGTTTTCCTCTTCGTTGAAACAGCGGTAAATCACCCCAGTCGAACAGTTTGTTTGTTTTTGAATTTCGCGCAAAGGTACACGAGGGCTATCTGCGCTAGCCGTCCCTAATTTAGCAGTGTAAAACAAGAGGGAAGGCAGCTAGTCATCACCACCCACCGTCGACTCTTGGGCTACTCTTTTACCAACGAATAGTGGGATTGACCGCAACATTATAACGCCCCCACGGCTGAAAGGGCGAGCATGTTTGGTGTGACGGGGATTCGAACCCGCGACCCTCAGATTGCGAGTTGAGTGCCTTATCCACCTGGCCATGCCGGGCCCAGTCGAACAGTGCTAGAGTCTACTGAGATAATTTTAAGTACTGATGTTTCTTGTTTTCAACAAAATTTTCACCCAAGTTACGTAGATGAAACACGCTTTTAAAGAACAACTTTTTAATCGTATAACTTTAGTAAAGCAAATTCGCATTTAGCACGAAGTACGTTGTGTGCTCTTCTTAGCGGCGTTACAGCCACGCCTCATCAAATTCAAGAATCATTTATCAGATAACAATGTTATGTAATAAAATATTTTGTTTTAATTATTAAAAAACAGTAGGAATTGGAAAAAACAAGCAGGTTATTTCTTTAATTTAAATACGCTAAAATACTTGAGTGACTTTGTTGGCAAACGTATAAAGATTTATACGGACTTTAAAACGTTTTCTTCATACTTCTTCGTATGGACATGTCAATCAATTTTGAAGTTCTTGTATCTACAATTTCTACTTAAGCACATTAATTGGTTTGATTTGTTTTGAATGTCGCGCATTGTTCATTGTTTGTTATGTTTCAACGGCACAAACTGGTTATAAAATATCAGAAGAATTTCTGAAAAAAAAATACATACACACACACAAAAACAAACTGATTTTCTTGGTAATATCCCGCTCATGATTAGTTACTATTCTGTTGAAGTTTCTTATTACGTAACGTGTACGTAAAATTCATTAGAATATAACTTAATTGGAGTTCATGCACAATTAAGTTTAAAATATATTCAACCGTTTTCAAAGCAAATACATTCTTTTGAGATCTCATGCTTTTAACAATGTTCGACTAATCATATCACTGTAGAGAAGAGAGAGAGAGTCAATATTTGGAAGAACTAACGTCAAATGAAACAAAGTCTTATAAAAGGAGAAAAGCCCATACCAAGAAAAACATACCCAATGTTGGTTGCAGAAAGAATATCAATAGTTTGATCTCCGCTGATTAGAATGAAGCAGCTTTAATAGAAAGACTGATAGATGTTTCCTGCTCTTAGGTATATTAGAATCTAAACTAATGAGACTTGTCTTGTTTTCGGTCTCAATAGTCGTCGGTAAAAACATTTCTGTGAGTTCTAGGAAAACATGACGTCCCTTTACTTTATCCTCGTCGTCTAAACTCTTGAGACTTGTAGAATAATCGATCCTGCATTTAAAAGGCTTCGTGTGTACATTGTTCTCGTTTTGATGAAACTATTTCTTTTGTCTGAGCACCAGAGAATATTCGTCTACTGGGTATATTTCATATTATCTTCTTTTATACAAGCATCATCTCCAACTAGTCTACAAGTACAGTCTACGATATTTATTACCATTGGAAGGCCTAGGAAATATATATGCCTCTTACTTATCCTTCATATTCTCTTACTACACTTTGATAATGAAACAGTGAATTTTGTTCAGGATTTATGCATAAAAAATAATATATATAATCAATCTTTTTTGATGGGAAATTGGTTGGCAAATTTGAGATTCTGGGAAAATGCAGAACAGAACGTTGGACTTACTCATTCATCAGATTGTAGAGTCCCTTCTTTGTATTTCCCCCTATTACATTACTTGAATAGTTTCTCATTAGTCCCTTCCTTCTCCCTTGAGGCCTATTTTTTGACACATTTGTTGCATTTGTTCATTCACGGACAGAAAACTTTACGGTCTTGTACAAGAGTGTCAATACACACGAACCCTTGAGTAAACACGTCAGTCTTGAGCTCTTTGTGGCAGGATCTAAGATTGAAGAGGAATATTTGAACAAAGAAAGCGCATATTATTAAAAAAACATTTATACCTATGCATATAATTACATACTCAATGCAGGTATGTTTTACGTATCGAAATGGAACGTTTTTTGTTAGTTTTTTTTTACAAATTACAGGTAAAGGTGTATCAATAAATTAAATCAGATACAAAAATTGGAACCTGCTGCACGATTTTAGTTTATAGAGAACTTTTGCATCAGCAGTAAACCAAGGTAATTATTGAAAGAGAGGGGCATCATTGCCTTTATAACTCAACGTTGTTTCATGGGTAAAAAAGTAAAACAACAGATTTGTGTCCTTTAGACCCTAACATCCGAAACTTTATTTAAATGTATAATTCAGTGAACTTTGTCTACATCTGACAGTTTTTTTTTTATTTCACAAGTTTTTGACCCCAATACCAGATCTAGCAACATGTGAGCTTCTGATGTACAATGCACAGATTGTTTGTTCTTAGTTAAACAGTTGTTAAAGTATACGTATACAAAAGCAAACACTGAAGCACTACAATTTCAAACATTAATTGGATGTACGCATTTCCGATCTCAGACCAAAGGGAAACACTAACAATGTAAAGTTTCCGAAACTGTTTTGGCGAACTTACGAATGTTATGTGTTTCACGTGTCTACATACAGTCATAACATCGTCGCTTGTTGAGTCTTCTTGGTATTAACACCCAACTATACAAATATACCTCTCTCTCTCTTCTTTCTGTCACTTTGTATGCGTGCAGTAAAAGATACCTAAGCCAAGACGTGAATAATAAGCTTAAACTCTTTACACATTGCCGGTATAAGTTTTAACATCCATTTCTGTGGAATAAAACTTTGCTTTAAATAATAAAAGATGGAGCAATGTAGACTTAAATAGATTGAACTATCTTAACACAGTTACTACGAATCAAACTCAGAAGTTAAAAATATAATTAAGTTCAAATCTGCCTATTTAACATAATTGTGTATTTCTGCTATGTCTGTATTGGTTGGCCTCCAAATTCTCAATTTTCTCATTTCTGAATGAAATATTCGGTTTTCATTATATTAGACAAAGTTTGATAATATCTTGTAGTCGTTTTTAGTTAGCGGGCTCATTGAATTCAGTTAATTAAATTTTAAGATATCTAATAATGTGACACGTGGTTTAATGGATAATATTTAGATCAAATATAGAGCAAGGAAAAGTTCATCTTCACTAGGTAGTTAGGGCACTCGACTATCAATCTGATGGTCGTAGGTTCGAATCCCGTACCCTTACATCCTCGTCCTTTCAGCCGTGGAGAAAATATAATGTGACGGTGAATTCCATTATTCGTTGGTAAATTATAGCCCTCGAGCAGCTTTGAACAAAATTCAAAATAAACAAATTTCTTCGACAGAGACAGTTATTTTAATTATCTAGTTTTATGCTCTTATATTTTATTCTTTTAACACTAATCAAACACGTGTTAAGTAGCATTTACTGTACTTTTACAGGTTTTAAAAACCAGCTTATCTAAGTTTTATGACAGTTGTCTCGGCTTTAATGGATTTGGCTGTATTGTACGTTGGAAACTCTATATTTTTTTATTGTTTTTTTTCCTCTTTTATATATTCGTATTTATACGTTTACATTTAAGTACAATTAATTATTATGATCAAAATACAGCAGTAAGTGCGGGACTGCAAGATTCACCGCTTGGTTGTGCCACAGCCCTTTGGCTGCCAGGACCAATTGGAATGAATGTCATACGACCTCAAGGGGAATCGTCAACAATGTTTAATTACTGGTTCAGTTACTTCAAACAATTGGAATGTCACGCGAGCAATGCCGTGTGCATTTTGTTGTAATGTGATAATGATTACGTTCAAGCTGGCATGAACAGGAATTAATATTTATAACACTTTTTGAAGAATAACAAAAATGCAATTGTCGTGATTATGATTAGTTTTAACAACGTTTTCATGCAACATTGTAATTTTTCTGGGACATGGCATGTCTGCGACGTGTACATTTTGGTCATAGTATTTCCTGCATCGTATAAACATGCACGTATAATAATTACGCTGTGAATGTATATGTATCAACATACTTAAATGTGCTGTACGTTTTCCTGCTCAGTACCATTTAAAGTCGTACTCAGACTGACAAACGTTCAGCATATGTTGGTATATTAATCTATATATTGATATAACTACATATGTGTACTGGTGGTTTACGTTTTCGAGCTCAGTAGCCCCGAAGTTTTGCTACACCTAGAAAAGTGTGGTGTAAATGTGGTTGTTATTCGGGTTTCTGGTGGCGTTTAGTTGTCGCTTTTTAACTTTATTATAGGTTGTAATACAGGTTTCGCTACACCTAGAAAACTGTGGTGTAAATGTGGCTGTTATTCGGGTTTCTGGTGGCATTTAGTCGTCGCTTTTTAACTTTATTATAGGTTATAATACAGGTTTCGCTACATCTAGAAAAGTGTGGTGTAAATGTGGCTGTTATTCGGGTTTCTGGTGACATTTAGTCGTCGCTTTTTAATTTTATTATAGGTTATAATACAGGTTTCGCTACATCTAGAAAACTGTGGTGTAAATGTGGTTGTTATTCGGGTTTCTGGTGGCATTTAGTCGTCGCTTTTTAACTTTATTATAGGTTATGTATAAATAAGCTGTAACCATGCTTGAAAGCAATCCTGGTTGATAACACAGTGATACGGTGTGTACAATATTGATTGCTACAACAATAGTACGGTGTGAACAGTGTCGAATAGGAATAGCTTGTCTTGACGAATCGCAAGATGAAGACTCTGTTGCAAACACTCCTCAGTTTCTATTGGTAGTTTCGAATTCAAGATCACGAAGTTTACATTAAAAGTTTCATGAACTGGTTCTTTTTTATGTAAAATATTTCATATGTAAATAGGAACAATATCAAAACCCTTTCCGCATTCACAATTTAATAATTTTATTTCTGCGTTCATTTAGTTTGATCTAACTCACACGCTTACTGTCCTTTTATATCTTTTAAAATCAATACAAGCTAAAAATGGGAGCAAACTTAAACTTTATAGACAACCCCTTATATTTGAATTACTATGTGTGTGTGTGTGTTGTGTCTAGACTAGTGATAATGACGTCAGAGTTGAACGCTAGCTTGTGTTGACTTGACATTGTTAAAGAACACCTGACACTGGTTGGTCAGTTTGCAGCTCGCCACCTGGGTTCTATCGAAACAGAACTGTTTAACATCTCTTTAATAGCTAAAACTTGAAGAAGAATTTAATTTAGAAAAAACAAACAATGTTCCAGTAATTATAAGATTAACTGATTTCAATATCTGAATGAGAAGTGTAAAAGAAGGATTCTTATGTAGCAGTATTAACGGTATCATCAATCTTTGTTTTTCTGCTACCTCGAACTCGTTCTTACACGATGTGTAGCACAGGAATGGAGAAACATAATACCGTTCTTGTTTTGTTTCTACTAGTGACATTGTCTTGACGACAGCGAAGGCACTTCCGCTGAAAAACCCTCATTACGTGAAATATGTACTGACAAGTATCTTGAAACCAGAGAGTTAGAGAGCTGTGGAAAGTAGAAATATGAGATGATACTCCACTTACACACTGGTGCTAATTAGGACTAATGTACTGACAAGTATCTTGAAAACCAGAGAGTTAGAGAGCTGTGGAAAGTAGAAATATGAAATGATACTCCACTTACACACTGGTGCTAATTAGGACTTGCGACGTTTAACCACGCACACCTTATGGTTTCTATCAACACTTACTACACGTGGATATTTTAACGGAGGTTATGGTTGTCCTGTTGTTGGTTGTATGATTGTTATATCGTTTTGTAGCGTTAATTATAAATTATGAAAATTCTTATTCAATTCCAGACTTTGCCTTTGAAAATACACTGTCGACTGTTAGGAATCATTACCTGGAAATATTGCACTGTCTCTATGTTCTTATTTGTCTGTTGGGACTTGACCTGAAAATGGAATTTTTCGGGATTTCGAGCCTGGAACACAGAGTTTTCATAGACTTTATCTCGTTCCTAATTGGTGTAATTATCAATTTACGTGTAAAAGGTAGTGATACTAACTTGTACGGTAAACTCTAGATCACAAAGCACACGACAAAACTCTATAAGTAAAATGTTTTGTGGTTATTTTAGTTGTGAACTTCTGTCTCTGTGTGTCACTGTTATGGGCAATTCCTCTATTCACTTAGGTCTGTGCTTTCACAAATAATCATTTACCTATGAGTCAAATCCCCTTGATTCCCCCCTTTTTTTTGTGGAAGTCTACGTGTAAGGAAGTTTCTAAATAAAAATACTATAGGATTATAGCTTCGTTGAAATCAGTAAATCTACTAACATAAAATACTCATTATTTGTTATAATGATACTCCGTTTTTGTATGTTCTGAAAATGTGTGCGCATCTTACTTTTTAAATGCGCATGCGCACACACTTCATTTCAAAGGATGTAAATATACTTTAGTAGACATTTTGTACAACAACACATTAAAAGCTTATCAAAGTGTTTGAAAAGGTCTAACGTCAGATCGTAGAATAGCATTGTAGGTTATTCATTGATAGTATTAAGTACGGTAAAGTTCAGCCCTAACTAAACTAAAGCAAAAAACGTACACAAGATACAGTGTTAATATATCTCTTTATCGAATACTTAATAAAGGCTTACCTAATGTTAGGCCTAAGACAAGTGGACTTATAGATTTTGGTGTCTGTTATTAGTATTATTTTGTATTATTCTAGAAATCCTGTATTTAATGAAGTACTGTTGCAATAAAGATACTGATTTGACCGCAAGTGTTTTGAGCGCTTCTGCCAGTATCCGGATAAATCATAATTATGATGGACTTGGAAGATAAGATATTTTGTTAATTTCACGTTTTAATGGCTTGTTCTTGGCTAGCTTGATCGCTTCTCAATAAAATACATTATAACTTATATCATTATTGTAGGTGGTCTTCTTTCCTGATTAATGAAATCACTCCAGTTTGTTTTTAATATATTTTTTTCTTTTTGCTGAACGAACAACCAGTGACGTGGTTAGCACATGCTTCTCTG
>NW_013669040.1:76657-79098 GCF_000517525.1 Limulus polyphemus
CAAACAAAACAAACCATTGTGTGTAGGCTTATGCTTAAGAAAGAAACAAGCCTTTTTCACTCGTCCATTTCAGTTGTATTATCTTAGATACAGATTAATGTTGATTTTGTTTTTACGTTGTGTTCAGTCACTTTCTTCAACTCAGTCAAAACTCAGAGCCCCTCAGTGGCGCAGCGGTATGTCTGCGGACTTACAACGTTAGAAAGTGTGTAGCTTTGTGCATAATTAAAAACAAACAAAAGTCAGAAATTCAAATTTACCCCTGCATAATATTTACCGCCATTTCTCTTGTTATTACTGTAACGTTTCTCACCTGAGAATTCCACACGTGTAAGAGAAAAATGTTTAGTTTTACAGGACTTGTAAAGGAAACTGCGATAATAAAACACATACGTTTGAAAATATCAAACTTCATGGGAAAATTATTAAAATAATAATACCTAAATACGCCCCATCTGGTTTTATTCTCACAACCGAGGAGAAAAATCCTATTGAATAGTCCCTTTGTCTCATTGGTCGTATTAATATGAATCCTAAAGTTTCAAATCTGTTTTATTCCTCATGAGGTTTTAATACTTAAATAACAGCTTATGTAAGATAGAAGAAAAACTTAAGTCAAACCACAATTAACCAGTATTGACGATAGGGCTATAAAGCCTAGATTTGTACAATTTCACCATATTACCAACACTTAATGTAACGAATCGCATTGGGTTTTTATCATTAGTTCATAGCCTTCTGTGAAAATCTCTTTAAAACAATTAATTTCTCCCGAGGTTAGTAGATAGTTCCCACTTCTATTTGAAAAAAGGCGTAAATTCTGAAAAGTACATAACACAAGTGGTTTTACAGATAATTAGATAAAGTTCTCTTTACCCTAGCTAATGCATTACAGTGTTTAGTCATGTTATTAAGCAGGTTGAAACCTTTTTAACGTGATTAATTTAACAACTTAAAATTCAGTAGTTTTCTAAAGCACTTAAAAAAGCTGTGATTGATTAATTTATTTTATTGCTTTAATGTTTATATGTAGGGACCGCGTTTTTGGTGATTTTTCAGTCAAATCAAAGAAAAATATCCGATACATAATGTGTGGGTGTATTTCGCTAAAATTAAACGAATTTCAATGTATAAGATATCAATCAGCCTTTTTTTTTACACAAGTAACAAGAAATTGTAATTATTAATCAAAATAATAAGATACTCAAATCCTAACCAAAACGAGTAAATTTCTAGTAAGAATTACACTCTTTCAATAGAGGCATTCGAAGTGACGAACCAGTCAGATGCTAATAAGGCCTAACAGGTTGTTTTGGAATCGTTAAGCCTATAACAATCAGTATATTAGACTTAACTTTATGATAGAATATTTTCATAATTTATACTAACTAAAGTTTTTGTGCCTCCAGAGAGAAACATACTATTTTTCTATTGTTTCTTCTTCTTCTTCTTCCAAACACTTTTCAATCGACCACCATTCCTCTTCTTCCAAACACTTTTCAATTGACCACCATTCCTCTTCTTCCAAACACTTTTCAATCGACCACCATTCCTCTTCTTCCAAACACTTTTTTAATCGATCACCATTCCTCTTCTTCCAAACACTTTTCAATCGACCACCATTCCTCTTCTTCCAAACACTTTTCAGTTGACCACCATTCATCTTCTTCCAAACACTTTTCAATCGACCACCATTCCTTCTTTTCTCGGCTGATGCACATGGAACTTGATATGGTTATACCTTGGTCCAATACGCCCAGAAATCTTTTTTCATTGTTTTGATTTAGACCATTCTAAGGATTTTATGGGATCCAAGGTTAAACGAGTCTAAAATGTACATTTTGGGCTCCTACGCGGTCACATTTAAAGCAGCCAAGATAAAAATTGGCACAACTATAAATTTTCAGGTGGCCAACATACTGACATATAAAAAAAGTTAAATTTGCCCATTCTGAATCTTTTTAGAGGGGGGAAGAACTCACAAAAAAAGCATAATTTTGGGTTTTTAGGTCAATTACTCGGCCATATTTTAACCAATTTACATGGGATTTGGTACAAAGATACCTTCTCGCAGGTCCCAAGCAGTGATTTAGACAGTTTTTGATTTTTCTGTGTTTTCATGATTTTTTTTATTTCAAAATTGACCATGTTGGGTTTTGCGTGGCGGTGGCATGCTGTATTAGCCTGCGAAAGTTGGCCTCTTTGATTTGGTTAGTAGTCTGTGTGCCAACTGACTTTAAGCATCAGTTGGTTGAACATTTCACGTATTAAAGAATACAGAAACTATTCATATTTGCTCTTTTGTAAAATTCTGAAAGATAACATACAAATTTAAAACAACGAATGTCTGACGTGTTAGTTATATTATGAAACTCATTGTTTCGAATTTCGCGCTAGCCGTCTCTAATTTAGCAGTGTAAGACTAGAGGGAAGGCAGCTAG
>NW_013669040.1:80047-88221 GCF_000517525.1 Limulus polyphemus
TTTACCAACGAATAGTAGGATTGACCGTTACATTATAACGCCCCCACGGCTGAAAGGGCGGGCATGTTTGGTGTGACGGGGATTCGAACCCGCGACCCTCAGATTGCTAGTCGAGCGCCATAACCACCTGGCCATGCCGGGTCTATGAAACTCAATTAAAAAATCAGAATTCCTTCAATATCTTTATAATCTATTGATAGCAATGAAAGATTTATTTTCAAAGGTCCCGGAATAAGATTTCTTCTACTACTCTGACACGTAAAACCGTATCATTTAAAGGTAACTTTAAAACGCTTTAGGATAATAAGAAGTTATTGTTTGTTTGTTTTGAATTTCGCGCAAAGCTACACGAGGGCTATCTGCGATAGCCGTCCCTAATTTAGTAGTGTAAGACTAGAGAGAAGGCAGCTAGTCATCACCACTCACCGCCAACTTTTGGGCTACTCTTTTACCAACGACCGTCACATTATAACGCCCCCACGGCTGAAAGGGCGAGCATGTTTGGTGGGACTGGGATTCGAACACGCGACCCACAGACTGCGAATCGAGCTCCTTAAGCACCTGGCCATGCCGGGCCAAGAAGTTAATGATTAGAACAGTTTTATCTCCTAATAATCTTGATTTGTTTAATTTTGATGTACAGTTCTTTACTCACAACTAATAACTTAAATACTTTAGGTGTTTGGATAGCATGTGACATACCGTCACAATTAATTATCATTAGTTACTAATCAGCTAATTTATTATTTTTACCAAATTGTAATTTTCATTAAAAAAATCTCTTGTTTGATTCGCTACTTCCGCTGCAGTAGACTAGTTTCGCTGAATTCACGGCACATCAGTGCTTCTTCGAGGAACGAAGCAAATAAATATAGAAGATAAACTTGACAAAATATAAATGTCTGACTGAAATACGTGCAATCAGTAAATTGCAAGTTTACTCTCGTAAAGCATAGCATGTTGTAATATCGTACTTGGCATGCTGTAATATGAAACATACCATGTTGTAATATCGTATATAACATGTTGTAATATCGAACATAACATGTTGTAGTACCGTACATAACATGTTGTAGTATCGTCAATAACATGATGTAGTACCGTACATAACATGATGTATTATCGTATATAGCATGTTGTAGTATCGTACAAAACATGTTGTAGTATCGTACAGAACATGATGTAGTTCAGTACATAACATGTTGTAGTATCGTCAATAACATGATGTATTATCGTATATAGCATGTTGTAGTATCGTACATAACATGATGTAGTACCGTACGTAACATGTTGTAGTATCGTATATAACATGGTGTAGTACCGTACATAACATGATGTAGTACCGTACATAACATGATGTAGTACCGTACATAACATGATGTAGTATCATACATAACATGATGTAGTACCGTACATAACATGATGTAGTATCGTACATAACACTAAATGATATAGAAGTGAGTTATATGTTTTAACGTTAGTTTACATTATGTAGCAGAAAACTGAGGACTCGAACCAAACCAGATCTTAGCAGCCCAGCTGGATAAATATTGTCACTAAATTAAGCTCAGAAGAAAATCTTGGTCTGGTTTAAAATTCTTAAAACACTGATGTGAACCATAAACTCAAATTTCTTTAGGTAAATCGCCATGTTTGGGTAAGAGATTGTACCGTTTGTTTGTCTGATGGGAGCTGATATATATATCAGAAGTGTAAGGACTTTATTTGCGAATGAGAACTGATGTCTTAGTACTACAAAGCTAGACTGAGAATCGAAAAGAGAAGAAACCATAAACACTAGTTCGAGCCGAACAGTCGCAGTATCTATTTGTCAAACGCGTTATTTTTTATACTTATAACTTATCTTCATGACTTTAAAACACATACTTTACAGATTATTTTGATATACCCAAAGTGTCTACTAAGTTATTTTATCACCTTGATTAAATCTGAATAGAATTTTCAAACTAAAGTGCATCTTATTCGCACGTGCCTAAACGGCAAGGTAAGAGATCCCTAGAATTAAGCTATAACTATCCCTAATATTTAACTATTGATCAATGAAAAGGCAGCACAAGAGTAGTTCCCGACGCCACAAGGTCTTTGCTTGATATCTTTGAAAAAGTTAAGGGTATTGACTATCATTTTTATAACGCATATCAGCTGAAAATGCGAAGCGTATTCAGCGGCACTGAATCTAGAAATCCGATCCTTTCGATCTGCAGCCCGACATGCCAACCACTTAGCCAGTAAAATGTAAAGAAATGTCTGACTACTTCTTTGCATGTGGGTAATTTATGCCCCCCCCCCCAGTGGCTCCGCGGTATGTCTGCGAACTCACAATGCTAAAAACCGGGTTTCGATACTCGTGGTGAGCACAGCACAAATAGCCCATTGTGTAGCTTTGTGTTTTACTACAAACAAACGTGGTAATTTATTTGCATGTATATTTAATATTTTTAATATCTAACTATTTATTCGAACGTTTTGTCAAAGAATAACAACAACAGAGAATTAGAAAGTTGAATGTATAACGTTAGATAGAAAAAAAAAGTAAATCACAGCCCGAGCTAATTATCGTTTTCTCTCAAGCATGCCAGAAAAGTTCCAATTAAAGTGGCTTTTTGCTGCTTCCAATCAAAAATTCCTTTACCTAATTATCTGTATTTCGTCCGCCCGATATTCTATTTAACTAAGAAGCTAACATTATTCCCTTATTTGTTTAGTTTTCATACACTAATTAACGTTTGTAGTCTCTAAATGTTTTCGATCTCAAATGCGAAAACTTTTATTCTTCCGTGTAGTTGTTATTAGGAATAAAATAAAAACTGGTGACTATTTGTTTTGTCCGTAACTTTTATGTTTTCAGAAGGTCTCATCAAAGCAATATTGAATAGCATAACAAGGGATAACAATCTGACTTTACGTGTTTCTTACAAACCAATGAGCCCCCTGCAGTTTATTACTGGTAGTATTTAGTGATGTCATAAAAATATCGGTGTGAGTTTTTAAACAGTGAATATCATCACATAACACATTTCAGTTGCACCCTTTTTTTGTTGCCTTTATTTGAGAATATGCAAATGAATGAAATACAACATATATTTTGATGTAAGGTTTTTCGGGCTAACCACCTCTTCTGGCATCTTGAGTGCACATATGGAAAAACGTGTCGTGATTTAAGTTTTTACGGACTAGCCATCTCTAGTGACATCTTGAGTACACATATGGGATATACACGTTCTTGTCTACTTGCTTCTAATGACTTATGAGAGAAAATATACTTTATGGTCTAAGTTTTTACTGGCTAGCCATCTCTAGAAACACACTGTATGCACATGTAAATAAAATATATAGATAATGGGATGATTTAAGGGAAGTAGAAAATGACATGATTTAGATTAAGTACAGAATGACATGGTGTAAATTAACTAAAGAATGACATGATATAAATTAACTAAAGAATGACATGATATAAATTAACTAAAGAATGACATGATATAAATTAACTAAAGAATGACATGATATAAATTAACTAAAGAATGACATGATATAAATTAACTAAAGATGACATGATATAAATTAACTAAACTCTTGAATTAATTTATATTCTGTCAGTCTTTAGTTTATTTATATCATATCATTCTTTACTTATTTAAATCATGTCACTCTTTAGTTAATTTATATTCTGTCAGTCTTTAGTTAATTTATATCATGTCATCTTTAGTTAATTTATATCATGTCATTCTGACATGATATAAATTAGCTAAAGAATGACATGATATAAATTAACTAAAGAATAACATGATATAAATTAACTAAAGACTGACAGAATATAAATTAACTAAAGAATGACATGATATAATTTAACTAAAAATGACATAATATAAATTAACTAAAGAATGACATAATATAAATTAACTAAAAAATGACATGATATAAATTAACTAAAGAGTGACATGATATAAATTAACTAAAGACTGACAGAATATAAATTAACTAAAGAATGACATGATATAATTTAACTAAAAATGACATAATATAAATTAACTAAAGAATGACATAATATAAATTAACTAAAGAATGACATAATATAAATTAACTAAAAAATGACATGATATAAATTAACTAAAGAATGACATGATATAAATAAGTAAAGAATGATATGATATAAATAAACTAAAGAATGACATGATATAAATTAACTAAAGATGACATGATATAAATAAGTAAAGAATGATATGATATAAATAAACTAAAGACTGACAGAATATAAATTAATTCAAGAGTGGCATGATTTAAATAAGTAAAGAATGATATGATATAAATAAACTAAAGAATGATATGATATAAATTAACTAAAGAGTGACAGGATTTAAATAAGTAAAGAATGACATGATATAAATAAACTAAAGACTGACAGAATATAAATTAATTCAAGAGTGACATGATTTAAATTGTTATCAATCTTACCGTGACATAATTGCACACACACATGTTATTTCTAAGGATTACTTAGAACGACATCTTCTCGTAACAAATGTGTTAAAGAAATAAATATCCTTGAATATGCCTTGATTAAACCTGCGAAATTTAGTTTTCGGTAGTATTGTAAATATAGTATTATATAGTATAACATAGTATTACTATAGTAAATTAAGATCAATACATTTCCACAGTGGCACAGTGATATGTCTGCGGACTTATACCACTAGAAACCGGGTTTCGATACCCGTGGTTGGCAGACCCCAGATAGCCCTTGATGCAGCTTTGTGCTTAATATTAAACAAAACCAACAAAAAAATGTCTACCTCCCGGTTAGACGTGAATCCACTTACTTACCAGTACACTAGAAGAACGGCTGTTAGATTGAAAAATAAATCAAGACCAGAAACGTCTTAGGTGTTATAGACAGTACGGTGGTTCTGTTTGCCTTTTTTTTTTTTTAGAAAGCGTGATTAATTTAAGAAACCCCAAATGTTCATTGGTTAAGAAATTTGCATATGATCATTTTAGAGATATTTAAAAATACAGAAGAAACTGTGTATTTGTCACACACATATCTTCCGATACTGTCTCTCATCAAACACAAAGTTGTGGTTAAATACATTTTGTATTTTATGATTTATAACTCTGGACCAATATAGATGGGTTTTTAATAATTTTATTTACATATTCGGAATAGTAATTAAAACTTTTAACGATTTTGCTCGAATGTATAACCCAAAGCTTTAGCGGCTGAGATTAGATTTGGTGATTCGGATTAACACATTCAGTACTAGAAATTCGATAACACATTCATCATTGTTGCCATGGAGACATGTACTTTCTGTTCCCCTTTTCTAACACCTCAAGGACAGCCGGATAATAGTAGTTGAGCGTCTCCTTGTCTACTCAATATTGGCTGGGCATTAAAACTCACGCCACATGGACTTGAAACTTGGAGCTTGGAATTTACAAATAGTTACTAAGTTTTCTAAGGACTTGTACAGGATGGCAAGCGTGAAAACAATCGTGGCATCTCAAAACTTTTCAAACACCGAGTAATGTGCATAGAATGATATTCAATCGTTTACTTTCTCAAATATTTATTTAATTTGAAATGTGAGAAAGAGATTAATTTTGGTTTCTTTTGAATTTCGTGTAAAGCTACTCGAGGGCTATCTGCACTAGCCGTCCCTAATTTAGCAGTAATAGACTAGAGAAAATGCAACTCTTTGGCCACTCTTTTACCAACGAATATGGGATTGATCGTCACTTTATAACGCCCCCAGGCGAGCATGTTCGGTGACGAGGACTCGAATCAGCGACCATCAGATTACGAGTCGAGCGCCCTAATCACCAGGCCATGCCAGGCCTAGGCATTAAGGTATTCTACTATAACTATTTTACATGCATTCTGGGACGTATACAAACTAGAATTCTGCTCTGATGGACCATAATTTCGATACTGGTCGTTGCACAAAAACAGAAGTGGACACCAAGCGTGATCACATATCTCAGAGTACAGTCCCTCTACCCTACAACGAGTGAGGCGAAGAAAAACTGTTGTTTCTGAGCGCCCCCGGTTGTACCTCGGAAGACCCTAAACCGAGACAACTACCAAGTTAAAACAAAAATAAACGTTGTACTGAAAATTTTGAAATACTAAAAATCTCAAAGTTGTCCAACACCTTATTTAAAAGTCTTATTTCATTTTATATTCAAAGAGTAGATGAAAAGACAGAAGCGAAGTAGAGGGAACAGCTAGTTTGAGGAATAACGAACTGTTGCCTAGTCAACATGCACTGAAATTATTACGGTCCTTACTTATTGTACCACTAACATGTCTCTTTTCATGAACTGTTCTTCTGAACGACATTGTTGGAAACTTGTAACGTGTGTTCGTTTCCTGTTTTTTAAATGAGTGACATTTTCATTTTGTTCATGAAGTCCTTGAAGGATCTCTTCGTCCGTGTAAGTCAACATACAGCAAACCCACACGCCGGAACAAGTTAATTATCAAATGGAATTTCTACAATGACGTTAGCTCTTCTAGTTTTACCAGAGTGGAGTTCTGTACAGCAATTTTGTTTAATTTCTACTGCCCTTCTTTTCTGTAACCTTTTAATCTCATTACTTAAACAATGCAGAAATGTTGTGACTTAATTATCTCGATTCGAATACATTTTTTAGCTACTAAAAAAATTATTATAATAATTTTCAAGTTATTCTTCTCGTGAAACAACTGCAACTCCCATACAGGCATACACGCGTCTCCATGCCGTCCTGATATTTCATTAAGAAAGAAAAATGTCCACGTATTAAAGAGTTATGTCTTGGAATATACAGTGTAGAGTCAACTTGGTTGTGCACATAATTAAAAAAAAAAAACATGTAAAAATTATTATTCGTCATATCTTTAAATATATATTTGACTGCCTAAAAATATTGCAATTTTAAACCTCTGTATCTGTATATGAAAGGATTATATATATACATGTTTCAAATATACTGGAAACAGGAGATATTTATAAATAAGCATGCACTTATCAATCTATCGCAGCCAGGCGTGGCCTACTGGTCAGTGCGCCCAGATTATAAATGGGGTGGTTTGCAGATTGCGACTCATTGTCAGAAAGAAAAACGCTTTGATAATTAATTTTCTTTGAGAGAAATACATTACGCTATGTATATCTTTCTTCAACACGACTGCTTTCTATTTTGAATATTGAGAAATTATTTATTTATTTTTTACACAAAAAGTTTAATTTTGTGTATTTACTAAACATCGGTGAATCGAAATAACGTTATTTATTTGCAAAATTTTTTTTGTATGGATATTCGTTCAACTGTAGTTACAAATATTCATCAATCTATTTCCGCTATCACTGTAGTTAGAAATATTCATCAATCCATTTCCGCTATCACTGTAGTTACAAATATTCATCAATCTATTTCCGTTATTACCGTAGTTACAAATATTCATCAATCCATTTCCGCTATCAGTGTAGTTACAAATATTCATCAATCCATTTCCGCTATCACTGTAGTTACAAATACTCATCAATCCATTTCCGCTATCACTGTAATTACAAATATTGATCAATCTATTTCCGCTATCACTGTAATTACAAATATTCATCAATCTATTTCCGCTATCACTGTAATTACAAATATTCATCAATCTATTACCGCTATCACTGTAGTTACAAATATTCATCAATCCATTTCCGCTATCACTGTAGTTACAAATATGTCGATCGATCTTCTTCAAGGAGAAAGTTTTAAGTTCATACAAAGTTATTTAATTCAAATCATTTTGCTAATTTTTAAAACATGTTGTGTAGCCTCGTTAAGCCAATAAATATTGCTAGTACTTTGCCATGATAAATATATAAAGTGCGTGCTTTCATTATCGTATTTCACGTCTGGTGGTTTACTAAAGCATTCAACCTTCTAGTGTGTTTTTTTTAACCCTTAAATTATCATCGACATAATTCATATATTGCATCATATTAATGTTTTATATTTTTTAGCTGTCAGAACTATTTGTGTAAATAATTAAACAAAAAGGGGATGAGATAACTAATTATTTTTATCTAGAATGTACAAGTTTGTTTGTTATGAATTTCGCCCAAAGCTACACGAGGACTATCTGCGCTGGACATCCCTAATTTAGCAGTGTAAGACTA
>NW_013669040.1:88913-95185 GCF_000517525.1 Limulus polyphemus
TGAAAATACTGTATTATCTTGGGTAAGTTAACAAACATGATTCAACATCGATTTTACTGAATGTTTGAAAAGACTGTATTATCGTTGGGTAAGTTAACAAACATGATTCAACATCGATTTTACTGAATGTTTGAAAAGACTGTATTATCGTTGGGGAAGTTAACAAACATGATTCAACATCGATTTTACTGAATGTTTGAAAAGACTGTATTATGTTGGGTAAGTTAACAAACATAATTCAACATCGATATTACTGAATGTTTGAAAATATTGTATTATCGTTGGGTAAGTTAACAAACATGATTCAACATCGATTTTACTGAATGTTGTCTTCCTTCAACTTGTTATCATTGAATTATATTTCATACTTAGAAACGGTATAAAAGAAAAGTTGAAAACAAATATTCAGTCCAGAGTAGAAATTGTTTTTGTAATACTTTAAAACCATTCTGTCTGCCTATAACTGCCAAAAGATAATAATAATAATAACGAAAATCAAGCGTGTGATGAGATGTTTAGTTTAAACTGTACACATCCCATTTGCCCAGATGTGTATTAACGATAAGTTTTGTTTTGTGTGAAAAGAATCTCTTGACATTTTTTTTTATCTTACAAAATCTTTTTCATGCGAATAGAATGATTTACATTCGCTGGTAATCTCTTACAATTTCTAAGACAAGTCTTAGAACCTATAGTTCTCGTATTTATACTGATTGCACAAATATGTTATAAATTAACAGCAAAAGTGGCTGATATCATCATCACCAGAAATTATAAGGTGGGATGGTGATTACATTTAAATTTCCAGTTATTTTTCCTTTCTTCTTCATATGGTATTCTTAACCATATTAAATAGTAACAATCTGAGTATAGTCGGTGTATGTTCATCTTTATTTCAAAACAGAAATTAAAGGTGTATTAAAGCTGACACTTTATAAGGTGTTCTCTTTTAAAAATATGGCCTGACATGGATGGAGTGGCCTTGTGGTTTGTGTGCCGGGCTGCGTACTGTAAAATCCAAGGTTCTTGCTGCAATACTGCTGAATATGCTTCCTACTTTTCAGCTGTTTATAAGAGTAACAATCAATCAAATTATTTGGTTCAAACCTTTGTGGCGGCGGCAGCTCCTAACTGGCTGATTTTCTTCTGGTCAATTATATGTTGCATATAGTTCTGTTCGGGTTGAAAATACCAACAGGAATAAGCAAAACGTGGATCCAAAGTTATTACATGTTACTTCTGTGTCTGAGCCAAGCCATACAAGAGAGTATTATATATTTCATGGTTTGTTTGTTGTAAAGCACAAAGCTACACAATGGGCTATTCGTGCTATGCTCGACACGGGTATCGAAATTCAAATTTTAGCTTTATAAGCCATCATAATTGCTGCTGAGCCACTGAGGGACATATGTTCGTTATAACAGCAATAATGCAGCTACTTATAATTATTGTATATTTTCATATAATAACAGCCTATTAGGCCCATGCGGGAATTAATGATTAGCATGCCTGGACATTGAATCCAAAAGTTCATAGTTCGCATCCCATTGCCGCAAAAAAATGCGTTCCACATTTTAGGACTTTGAGTGCGCTATAAGAGTGACAATCAGATTCTATTATTTAGTCACATAAGAGTAGCCTAATAATTACAAGTACCTGCTGTTAAATAGTAGTCTTTCTTCTATGTCACATTTTAAGACTTTGAGTGCTCTATAAGAGTGACAATCAGATCCCATTATTTAGTCAGATAAGAGTAGCCTAAGAATTAGAAGTACCTGTTGTTAAATAGTAGTCTTCCTTCTGTGTCTATGATGTCAAAATTTAACTTTGTGATAAATTTCTGAAAAACAACAACAACAACAATCCAGGAAAAGTTAGAGTAGAACAAAGTTGGCAATAACTCATCTCAAGCCGAATAATTTCAATCTCGACTGCATTCCCTTTGCCTACCTTTATATATATAAATATATATTTCATTCAACGTATGTAAACTTGGTATGAATTCAATTTTTCAACGAATTCTTAAAATCCAGATCCAACGGGTCACAAACATTCTTGTCATTACTAGCGATGTAAGAGTAATTTAAAAAACGGAATTTTTTTTACTATTTTGGATTACGAAGATATGTACGAAACGTTACATTTTTCCCACTATTTCAGGAAGCTCCCTAAGATATACCCACGTTTATAGCAAGCGCAAGAGATATAGTGTTAAATGCATATGATGCTTCTTGCTCCGGAAGGAGGTGTGGGGTGCGTCCAACCCAAATCTGAGCCTTATTGCGGTAGCTAATTCCATCTGTTTCTGAGTTTCTAATCCAAACGTGAGCTTTATTATTTCACCTATTTCCATCTATCTGTAGGTGTTTGATCCAAACTTAAGCTTTATAATAACAGCTATTTCCATTTGTCTGTAGGTGTTTAATTCAAACTTGAGCTTCATCATGGCAGCTGTTTCCAGGTGTGTAATCCAAACTTGAGCTCCATTTCCATCTCTTTTTAGGTGTTTAATTCAAACTTGGACTTTATCATGGCAGTTATTTCCAGGTGTGTAATCCAAACTTGAGCTACATCATGACAGTCACTTCCATCTGTTTTTAAGGGTTTAATTCAAACTTGAGCTACATCATGACAGTCACTTCCATCTGTTTTTAAGGGTTTAATTCAAACTTGGACTTTATCATAGCAGCTATTTTTAGGTGTGTAATCCATACCTGAGCTACATCATGACAGTAATTTCCATCTGTTTTTAAGGGTTTAATTCAAACTTGGACTTTATCATGGCAGCTATTTCTAGGTGTGTAATCCAAACTTGAGCTACATCATGACAGTCACTTCCATCTGTTTTTAGGTGTTTAATTCAAACTTGGACTTTATCATTCCACCTATTTCCATTTCTTTCTAAATGAATCGTTTCGAAATGAATGAATTAAAAATTGAAAAGTTTAACTTTCGAAAAACAAACAAATTACAAAAACCTATTCTTCTCAAGTTCAGTGAATGTTTTAGCCTGAGCCTGAAATATTTCGGAGTGGATACGATTCTAAAGCCACGTGCATAGTTGATGAAGGAAAGTGCTAGATAATGCATCCAACCAATGATAGTATATGCATACGTATAATTCTCAATTCACTTAAGATCTGTTTTTATTTTTTATTTCGATATTACTTTGCGGCCAAGTGTCGAATATTTAGGTTTACATTACGGTTTGGCTTGGTTTGAATTTTGCACAAACCTACACGAGGGCTATCTGCGCTAGGCGTCCCTAATTTAGCAGTGAAAGACTAGAGGGAAGGCAACTAGTCATCACCATCCACCGCCAACTCTTGGGCTACTCTTTTACCAAAGAACAGTGGGAGTGACCGTCACATTATAATGCGCCCAGGGCTGAAAGGGCGAACATGCGACCCCCAGATTGCGAGTCAAGCGCCCCAACCACTTGGCTATGACGGGCCTTAGATTATGGACGCATGAAAATATCAAAGTAACCTGAATTACTTTAGTTGTATATAATTATCAGAGATGATAAACAGTTACATTTCGTAAGAGACATTAACTGAAACGTTCTCATGTCAGTGATGCCACAAAAATCCCTCGGCACAGTAAGATTTAATACTTTTTGATTGTTGTGTAAAATCAGTATATTCACAGCTCCCAGCAATCGTGTTCAGGTGTCTAGCGGTTCTAATAACACACTTCCTTATTAAGTTCTAATAACACACTTCCTTATTAAGTTCTAATAACACATTTTCCTATTAAGTTCTAATAACACACTTTCTTATTAAGTTCTAATAACACACTTCCTTATTAAGTTTTAATAACACACTTCCTTATTAAGTTCTAATAACACATTTTCCTATTAAGTTCTAATAACACACTTTCTTATTAAGTTCTAATAACACACTTCCTTATTAAGTTTTAATAACACACTTCCTTATTAATTTCATATGACACACTTTCTTATTAAGTTCTAATGACATACGTTATTATTAAGTTCTAATAACACACTTCCTTATTAATTTCATATTACACACTTTCTTATTAAGTTCTAATGACATACGTTATTATTAAGTTCTAATAACACACTTCCTTATTAAGTTCTAATAACACACCTTCTTATTAAGTTCTAATAACACACTTCCTTATTAAGTTTTAATAACACACTTCCTTATTAAGTTCTAATAACACATTTTCCTATTAAGTTCTAATAACACACTTTCTTATTAGTTCTTATAACACACTTCCTTATTAAGTTCTAATAACACACTTTCTTATTAAGTTCTAATAACACACTTCCTTATTAAGTTCTAATAACACACTTCTTTATTAAGTTATAATAACACACTTCTTTATTAAGTTCTAATAACACATTTTCCTATTAAGTTCTAATAACACACTTTCTTATTAAGTTCTAATAACACACTTTCTTATTAAGTTCTAATAACACACTTCCTTATTAAGTTCTAATAACACACTTCCTTATCATGAATTCGTATGGTATTGTTGCTTCAAATCGTACTTTAAGTGTAAGAACCTAAAATTAACATAACGGATAGTTTGACAGCCTATAAGGTTTTTGTTTGTTGGTTTCGGATATTCGGACAAAGCTATATAAAGAGCTAGCTATACGTCTTTAAACTGCTAGACTGGAATAAAGGTAGCTAGTCAATAACACCCATCGCTAACCCTTGGCCTACCGTACTCGAATAGTGGAGTTTGATTTGTGGAACGCGATTTTGTAGCAACGGGATATAAACCATCGATCCTCAGATTGAGAGTCCTGCACGCTAATCGCAAGGCCATGTCCGATCCAGTGAATATGGAAACACCAGTTCCACTTTCGTAGCGAATCAAACAATGACAGGAGTACAGCAAAACTATCAATTTGCATCTAATATTTTATGATTAGAATACGTTCTCGAAACCTGCTCATTACAACTTAGAGATACACACAATACCTTAGGCCTGACACATGGCCTGTTGGTTAAGGCGTTCGATTCTTAATCTGCGGGTCGCTTCAAATCCCTTCCTCGAACGTGTTTGCTCTTTCAGCCGTGGGGGCGTTATAATGTGACGTTCAATCCCACTATTCTTTGGTAAAAGAGTAGCCAAAGAGTTGGCGGTGTTGACTCGATGCCTTCCCTTTAGTTTATCACTTCTAAATTCAACAAACAAACAAAAACTACTTAACCCAGAATTTTATTGCTATTAAAGCTATAAGCCTTTAAACTTACCGCTGGGCCGCGAGGGGGCGTCATGGTAAGGCTTAAGAGATTCAGTATGTATGCTGTAAAGAGGATCTAATTTTATAAATTTACATAAACGGTTAAAACTCATTATATGACTGTTTGCAGTAGAAATGATCTACTCATGTGTTTATTTAACGTGAATTAAATATATAATCTTCAGAGTTTGGTTTCTAATTTAAACTCATTATCTCACTTTGGCTGAATTTAATGGGGAAAATATAACGTTGAAAAAGAATTAGTTGTTAAAACAAGAAAATTAAACCCAAGCACGTCATATATAAAGCTAAAGTATTCCATTCTCCTGAAACTTCTAAAATACCGTTCACTTTTATATTTCTCAACAAATCACAGAGGAAATTTACTCTTTAGACAATTTTATATAAGAAATAAGTAGTGAAATATTATCTTGCGATTGTAGCTTTTACCAATGTTAGCCATTCACACTATGTCATTTGAAAACTGAGTGAGAAGATTGTGGCATCAACTGGCGTTAATTAGTATATAATATTGTAACTTTGGCTGGTTCTGAATACAGTGTTGTAGATTTGACTGGTTCTGTATATGGTGATGTAGGTTTGGCTGGTTCTGTATATAGTATTGTAACATTGGCTGGTTCTGAATACAGTGTTGTAGATTTGACTGGTTCTGTATATGGTGATGTAGGTTTGGCTGGTTCTGTATATAGTATTGTAACTTTGGCTGGTTCTGAATACAGTGTTGTAGATTTGACTGGTTCTGAATACAGTGTTGTAGGTTTGGCTGGTTCTGTATATAGTATTGTAGGTTTGGTTGGTTCTGTATATAATATTGTAACTTTGGCTGGTTCTGAATACAGTGTTGTAGATTTGGCTGGTTCTGTATATAGTGATGTAGGTTTGGCTGGTTCTGTATATAGTGTTGTAGATTTGGCTGGTTCTGTATATAGTGATGTAGATTTGGCTGGTTCTGTATATAGTGATGTAGGTTTGGCTGGTTCTGTATATAGTGATGTAAATTTGGCTGGTTCTGTATATAGTGATGTAG
>NW_013669040.1:95402-99413 GCF_000517525.1 Limulus polyphemus
TGCATATAGTTATGTAAATTTGGCTGGTTTTGTACATAGTGTTGTAGATTTGGCTGGTTCTGCATATAGTTATGTAAATTTGGCTGGTTTTGTAGGTAGTGTTGTAGATTTGGCTGGTTCTGTATATAGTGATGTAGGTTTGGCTGGTTCTGTATATAATATTGTAGGTTTGGCTGGTTCTGTATATAGTTTTGTATATTTGACTGGTTCTGTATATAATGTTGTAGGTGGGGCTGGTTCTATGTATAGTGATGTACATTTAGCTGGTTTTTTACATAGTGTTGTAGATTTGGCTGGTTCTGCATATAGTTATGTAAATTTGGCTGGTTTTGTAGGTAGTGTTGTAGATTTGGCTGGTTCTGTATATAGTGATGTAGGTTTGGCTGGTTCTATATATAGTGATGTACATTTGGCTGGTTCTGTATATAGTGTTGCAGATTTGGCTGGTTCTGTATATAGTGATGTATATTTGGCTGGTTATGTATATAGCTTTGTAGGTTTGGCTGGTTTTATATATAGTGATAAATATTTGGCTAGTTCTGTATATAGTGTTGTAGATTTGGCTGGTTCTGTATATAGTGATGTAACTTTGGCTGGTTTTGTAGGTAGTGTTGTAGATTTGGCTAGTTCTGTATATAGTGATGTAGGTTTGGCTGGTTCTATGTATAGTGATGTACATTTAGCTCGTTTTTTACATAGTGTTGTAGATTTGGCTGGTTCTGTATATAGTTATGTAGGTTTGGCTGGTTCTGTATATAGTGATGTAAATTTGGCTGGTTTTGTAGGTAGTGTTGTAGATTTGGCTGGTTCTGTATATAGTGATGTAGGTTTGGCTGGTTCTGTATATAGTGATGTAAATTTGGCTGGTTTTGTAGGTAGTGTTGTAGATTTGGCTGGTTCTGTATATAGTGATGTAGGTTTGGCTGGTTCTGTATATAGTGATGTAAATTTGGCTGGTTCTGTATATAGTGATATAAGTTTGGCTGGTTCTGTATATAGTGATGTAAATTTGGCTGGTTTCTTCACAGGTGAAATAGATTATTTTCAATGAGTGACGAAGCAAAACACCACAAGAGAAAGGAAAACATGTTCATTAATCGAGATTAAAAAGTATCACCTCACAAGCAAATACAAAGTATCACACCAGGATATAATACTCATGATACAAAGAAATCATGCGGGGAAAAAAAATTAACGATTCAAGAAAGTCGATAACTCGGACGTTTTCAAATGGTGGACGTTTCGTCTTCTTCTTGGACGAATGTTAGATATCGTTTCGTTTTGTTCTTGTAATTAAGCACAAAGCTACACAATTAGTTACCTGTGCTCTGCCTACCACGGGTATCGAAACCCGGATTCTAGCGTTGTAAGTCCGCAGACATACCGCTGTGCCACTGGGGAGTGTTAGATACTGATAAGTAACACAATATACCAAGTGATTGCAAATAATATTCCCCCCTTCTTCACCCCCTGAAAACAAAAAGAGAATAGGCTCTATCTTCCGAAAGCGTTGATGTTATCAGGCGTCTTATTTTGTTATTCCTGTATTTTTTATTTTAAGTGATTTCTTAATATATTAAACTATGTAACATTGATATGTTTTGGCTAAGGTTTTAAGGAGAGCACAGTGATGTCAGTGATGGAGGTTGGTTTGGTCTTACCTATATTAAATTGCATCTTTTAATGGTAAAATCAAAATGCCGACATACTGCTATGCTGGTCAGGACAGTTCATGTCTTACAAATTTGAACGTATTTGAGAGAGATAATATATCATAATTGTAGACCCATTTCTACTCTTGCAAAGACCTTACACGTATCTCAACCAAATAGTTTGTTGGGAAAGTCCTCTAGTGACTTAATGGTAAACTTGAAGGTTTCTAGAATTTTAGGTTCGACCCCCACGGCTAATACGACAGCAAAGATAACTTGTTGCAGCTTCGTGAAAAAAAAATCTTTGTGAAAATTCAAGCAGTGTGAATATGTAAATGTGATAAAAAAAAAAGTCCAGTAAACATGACGTATTTCGTTAAATTTTGTTTTTCTTCAGTTTCATAATATAGGGGGCACTTTCGTCGTCTTGAAATAACTGGAACTCCCATATATAATCTTTAACCCGAAGAAAAAAAAAAGTCAATAAATAGTAACATCACTTAACTGAATCCTATAATGTTAAACTTATAATAAATATGTTTTAAACTTTAAATCGAAGAAGTGAAAATATTGCTTGCAGTATTTAAAATCGTTAGCGTGGTTGACTAGATCATCTGCTTGTAAAATAAAGGTGAGTTCGAATCTGATCGTCTAAAATTTAAATATTTCCAATATGTAAAAAAAAATAAAAATGCAGAGAAGAGTATTTCTGTCTAAACTACATGTCTTATTAGCCAGCAGCTTGCTTTACTGATGTTTAAACTACATGTCTTATTAGCCAGCACCTTGCTTTACTGATGTCTAAACTACATGTCTTATTAGCCAGCACCTTGCTTGACTGATGTTTAAACTACATGTCTTATTAGCCAGCACCTTGCTTTACTGATGTCTAAACTACATGTCTTATTAGCCAGTACCTTGCTTTACTGATGTCTAAACTACATGTCTTATTAGCCAGTACCTTGCTTTACTGATGTTTAAACTACATGTCTTATTAGCCAGCACCTTGCTTTACTGATGTTTAAACTACATGTCTTATTAGCCAGCACCTTGCTTTACTGATGTTTCTAATCTAATAGGATTTGAATATTCTCTAAACTGCAATCATTACATGGTCGTATTAACTCTCTCCAGTTGTATCTCTTATAAGGGTTAGAGAGGTAGGAACTGAAGTGATTTGGATAAAAATGGTAGTATTAGTACATTAGTAAGCCTAATCCAAATACAAATATACACCCTCAGATATCTTGGCAATGTGGTTGTTTGGCACATAGAGATGATATTTACTACTTTTATGGCCCGACATGGCCAGGTGGTTAGGACGCTCGACTCGCAATCTGAGGGTTGTGGGTTTGCATCCCCATCCCACCAAACATGCTCGCCCTTTCAGCCGTGGGGTCGTTATAATGTGACGGTCAATCCCACTATTCGTTGGTAAAAGAGTAGCCCAAGAGTTGGCGGTGGGTGGTGATGACTAGCTGCCTTCCCTCTAGTCTTACACTGCTAAATTAGGGACGGCTAGCGCAGATAGCTTTCGTGTAGCTTTGCGCGAAATTCAAAACAAACAAACAAACTACTTTTACACTTATACTATAAAGTAATTCAAGCTATTACACCGATCTTTTCGGTGTAAAAATGTAAACTGTATGACGTTAAAATATACATTGTATGATGTAAAATATATGATATATCATGATTTCATGTATACGGTTAAACTTATCAACTATTTCATTTAGAAACATGAAAAGGTTCTTAAAAAAAATACACAACGATACACCTGTAGGCGATTCATAGCCACATGTTTTGTGTCAACTAAATATTTACTCCATAATACAATTTACAGAATACCTATAATATGAAATACACGTGCGATTCATAGCCACACGTTTTCTTATGTTTTGTGTCAACTAAATATTTACTCCATAATACAATTTACAGAATACCTATAATATGAAATACACGTGAAATTTTAACTCCTACTAGGAAGCGCCGATTATGTATACGTTATTGTGGATACTGAAATTGTGTTTGTAATTTATCATTGGTTTTCTTATGAGAAGTAATGTGACACTACATAATGGTTTTTCCGCATCCTTGGAAGGAGCTTGTGGTGTCTCTGCAAAGTTTAGTTTTCCACATCCTTGGAAGGATCTCGTGTTGCATCTGCAAAGTTTAGTTTTTCCCATCCTTGCAACTATTTCGTGTTGCATCTGCAAAGTTTAGTTTTTCCCATACTTGCAAGTATCTCGTGTTGTCTCTACAAAGTTTAGTTTTCCCATCCTTGCAAGTATCTCGTGTTGCATCTGCAAAGTTAGTTTTCCCATCCTTGCAAGTATCTCGTGTTGCATCTGCAAAGTTA
>NW_013669040.1:100030-103337 GCF_000517525.1 Limulus polyphemus
ATATCTCGTGTTGTCTCTACAAAGTTTAGTTTCCACATCCTTGCAAATATCTCGTGTTGTCTCTACAAAGTTTAGTTTCCACATCATTGCAAGTATCTCGTGTTGTCTCTACAATATCGAAAGTTTCTTTTGAAAAATGGCAGGCTACTCATGAAATGCAGATAAGCCTAAAACTCATGTTTGGCTGTCAGAATTTTTTTTTCTAAACAGAGCAAAAAGGAAAAAGAATAATTAATTGTTGGGGTTACAATAATTAATTGTTGGGGCTACAAGCGTATAGCCATGCTCCGAGTTTTCCTTTTTTTAAAGAAGAGCAGGTATAAGGACGCGAGGAACAAAAAAGCAGCTCTCGTTCGAAACGTGATTTATAGAATACACACAGGTGACGCTGTAGCACACTTGATAAAACTACGTAAAGAAGCAAGCAGAAATGACAATCTTTGTATAGCGTAGAAACTTGCTGATTTTATTCACGTCAGTCACATTTTTATGCAAAGTGTATTGAGAAGAAAACTGTTTATCCTCAAAACTGTGAAACATAAATAATTTAATAACTTTTTTTTCTATATTCTAGTGGATTTGGCTTCCTATTTTATATCACTTAACATTTTTGTTTGTTATGGAAATTCGGACTGTGATTGCTCATCCGCGCAGAAAATAGATCCCTTTTGGAGAACATCTTTGTGCATGTGGATAAAAACATTCGAAAGATGAAAATGCGAGCATCTCGTCAAAGTTATTATCGATCCCAACTAAATCTTTCATATTCCTTTCTCTTAGTCGCGAAAGTTTTACTGTCTTATCTCTAAAACGTATCAAAAGACTTGACACCTTCGAGGTTCGGCAGAATCTTTAGCGGTTTGTCTTTAAGAAACACAGCCTTGATCCTGAAGTGAGAAACCGTGTTCTTCCGTTTCTAGAAATCTTCAGGGTACACTATTGTTGCTAAGTTACAGTACTGTTGCTAAGTTTAGAGCTGTTTGCCTTCTTTAGTACGTCAAAAGTCATTACAGTGTTAGTGTGTTGAGGAGAAGCTCGTATTCTTTACCTTTTTATCCACGTTAATGGACGTTGTAATGTTCGTTTAGGAACAGGAAAGTAGCAAAGGAAGTGTCAGCTTATAAAAAGAAAAGTTGAAGGCACATTTGAGCTTTGAAAATCTTCTGTAGCGATGCCCACATACTATTAGACAAAATGTTATGAAAAACTTTGAGAACTTTTAAGCTGTATCTCAGACATTTTTTTAAAAAAATGTAACAACTTTTTTTTTCTTCAGAGTCACGCGATTTAAGTTTTGAAACTTTTATAGAAACTAAAGATAATAATTCTGTCACTTTCTCTGGATTGAGCTTTAAGTATTAGGTGCTCAAAATCCCCCCCCCCCTCATCTTATTGGTTAAATATCTTATTTCAACAACAGATTTCAAGGTGATTGTCCAATTCGTACCTTATAATAAAATTACCAATCGACGAACGGTTAAAGTCTCGCAAACTAAGCGATCACGGATTCTGTCGTAAAAGTAACATTTGAAGCACAAAGCAAGTAATTTTATTTTACTATATTGTCAAAAAAATGATATTTTATTCACAAAACAAGTGCTTCGTAAAGGAATTAAACTAAATAAAATTCAGAAAAAAAAACAGATGGGATTTATTGCAACAATTTTTATAACCCCTTTATTCTAAGCCCCAATTGGAGTTAAGTCAACATTTAACCAAATGTCATTGAATGTATATAAAAATACAAAGATAATTCATAAACCTACGATTGTTACATGCCCCCCCCCTAAATCTTCAGGCATACGAGAAACTAGTACCCCATAAGTGTTGAGTAATGTAAACGTACTGATAGTATACCAAGAGTGGTTATTTATGTTGAGTGATATAGACGTACTGATAGTATTTCAGAAGTTGAGTGGTAAGTTACATCTTGCTACTAAACTTGTACTGAATAATACCATGAGTTGTGAGTTATATTGAGTAATGTAGACGTACCGAATAATACCAGGAGTTGTGAGTTATGTTGAGTAATGTAGACGTACCGAATAATACCAGGAGTTGTGAGTTATGTTGAGTAATGTAGACGTACTGAATAATACTAGAAGTTGTGAGTTATGTTGAATAATGTAGACGTACTGAATAATACCAGGAGTTATGAGTTGTGTTGAGTAATGTAGACGTACTGAATAATATCAGGAGTTATGAGTTATGTTGAGTAATGTAGACGTACCGAATAATACCAGGAGTTATGAGTTGTGTTGAGTAATGTAGACGTACTGAATAATATCAGGAGTTATGAGCTAGGAGTTGTGGGTTATATTGAGTAATGTAGACGTACTGAATAATACCAGGAGTTGTGGGTTATATTGAGTAATGTAGACGTACTGAATAATACCAGGAGTTGTGAGTTATGTTGAATAATGTAGGCTGGTATTATTCAGTACGCCTACATTATTCCACATAACTCACAACTCCTGGTATTATTCAGTACGTCTACATTATTCAACATAACTCATAACTCCTGGTATTATTCAGTACGTCTACATTACTCAATATAACTCACAACTCATGGTATTATTCAGTACGCCTACATTATTCAACATAACTCACAACTCCTGGTTTTCTCCAATACATCTTCATCACTCAACATAACTTTCTCTTCTCAGAACTAAACGAAGCACGATGTTAATCGTACTTTCCCGCAAAGCAGCACTGTACGGCGGGCAGATACATTCTCAGGGGCTAGATGACACTCAATACTATGAAAAGTACCCTTCTACACTAAAGCGTAAAATATTCTTAACCTAAAAGTATACACGATCAAGTGAAGTTTCTCAAATTAAATACTATTAAAATGTAATTACATTTGTGATGCAATACAGAAAACCACTGGCTTATCAATATGTGTTACTTAATACATCTCTTTTATACATATGAAGTACAATATTTCAATATCAAATGTTAAACCAATGGAAACATGACAAATATATCACACCTTGAAATCGTAGTAAAATACAAAATGACATATAAGTGAAAACATAATTCAAAATAGGTGAATATATACCTCAACTCCTGATTATCCTGACCTACCAAATAAGGTGTAAATATCGAATAGTATATCCTAAAATTGTTTGTTTGTTTGTTATGAATTTCGCGCAATGCTGCACGAGGGCTATCTGCGCTAGCCGTCCCTAATTTTGCAGTGTAAGACTAGAGGGAAGGCAGCTAGTCATCACCACCTACCGCCAACTCTTGGGATACTCTTTTACCAACGAATAGTGGAATTGACCGTCATATTATAACGCCC